>NC_081255.1:25789977-25961126 GCF_030490865.1 Poecile atricapillus | reverse complement strand
TAAATCTCGTTTCTCTACGTTCTGCTTGGGAAAGGAAAGAAACGAAAGAGAGATGGGGAGGGAAAAAAGATGCTGGAGGGCAATGTTTTCAGGTCGGGCACTGGGGCACGGGGAGATTGGACGTTATTATTAAATCCTAAATTCACCGTGAAAACGGGAGTTTCTGCGCAGTCACAAGGAAAGGCCAGGGCAGTCCTGGAGGAAGGATCAAACTATTGGAAAATATGTTCTTGGTGTCTAAAGGTGGTTTTTATAATCCAGGATGATTTATTTTTGTTCGGGGCTGCGAGGAACTAGAAAGAGAAAACAAAAAACTACCGGAGAAAGGAATAAGATCTTGACCTTTCCTAATTCTCCAAATCAGCAGTAATGGAAAGCAGAAGGTGCCAGGGGAAGAGGCAGGAGGTGAGGGCCGAGCGGGAGCGCAGCGGGGCCGGCCGGGCTGGGGTCCCGCACCCACAGCCCGCAGCGGGCGAGGGAAGGGCCGCTCGCTTCCCTCCTCGGGATCCGCACCACTTAACACGGGCTTAGTTAAGCGAAAGCAGAGAAAGCAATTACACACACACAGCCCTCCCGCTGTGGTCCCGACGGGGATATTCCGGGGCAGGATCGTTTTATCTCGCCCCGACAAACCCGAGGAGAATCCCCCGTTTTCCGCCTCTCCCGGGCTGCGCACACACGGAAATCCGCCGCGGAGTAACTACGCACAGAGCGACGCGGTTTTGCTACAATCCTTTCACCTGACATATAGAAAGCAGAGGAGTGGGGGCACATTAAAGGAAAAAAAACCCAAAAACCAAAAAACCAAAAACCAAAAAACTCCATGAATGCGTAACCAAAGCCAAAGCAAGGCAGGGGAACCCGTATTCCCCCCCGGTCCTACTTGGAAACAGCCGCCGATCCGAAAGGGAGATGGGGGGAAAAAACGCTAAACGTGCAGAAAAGGATCGGGCTCCTGGAGGGTTTTGCCCGGGGTTTAGCAGCGACAAAACAACCCCAGAAAACAGCCCCGAGAACCTGAGCTACGGAGCCTAAGCACGGGAGGGGAGGAAAAGGGAAATGCTAAATCGCCTTTCTGGCCAGGGACTCCCAAGCAGCGACTGCAACAGCTAATTATTTTCCTTTCAGTGCTCGGTTATTGCTGGTATCCTCCTCGCCTCCCCTCCAATAAATAAATAAAACCCTCCTTTAGGCAGCGAGGCGTGAAAAATGATCCTTGCTGAACGCTTAAAAATAACGTCCCGTGAAGATCGGGGCCGCGGAGCCAGCCTGCCCCGTAATTAGGGGCTATTATCCGTCCCGCCTAGCCGAGGCAAAATTTCTCATGAAACCCCCGAACCGAGCCCGGCCAGGGCATTCCGGAGCCAGGGGAGACCCCCGGGTCCTTCCCCGCCGCCCCCCATTCCGGCGGACGGGGAGAGCCGGTTCCCGGGGCTCCGCCGACCCTCCCCGAGCCACGCAGACACTTGCAGGAGGCGTGAGCCCGATCGGGGCACGGAACGAGCTGAGGTGCTTCAGGGAAATTCAGGGAATTGGGGAAATTCTAATTTTAGGGACGCTTGGGGTTCTTCTCCCCAAAATAAAACCTCGACCGCGCTCGCACTCGCAGCCCCCGCAGGGCCGATCCCGACCCTTCCTGCGTGGGTACCACGAGTCCCGGTTAAGGGGGGGAATCCCCCCCTCCCAAGTCAGTTCAGCTTCAATTCTGTCCGACGAGCGCGGCTTCAAAACCCACAATGACTCCGCAAGGCAAAAGGAGATGAACGCAGCCGGGGCAAGGTGTCGCAGCCCCAGACACCGCCCCCGATCCCCCTCTCCTGAGCGTGTGGGGCAGGGGGCTCTCCAGGGAAACACCGCTTCCCCGCTGAGGACCCCCCTCCATCCCTTCAAGCCCTGAGACCACCAACTTGGAGAACCCATTGCACCAGCGGGACTGGAGGGGCCACACGCCTCCTTCATCCCTACGGGCATCGACTGCCATTTCTTATCCGCTCCTGGCACCCTTGGCTCCTGTCCCTCCTGCGCTTCACAAACAAACAAGCCAAAAATTATTAAAAATCGCTACTTTATATTAAAACAACTAGCCCCCCTTCTGCCAGGCGCACAACCACCACCCAGCCTCGCTGTACATCGCTTTCTTCCCTCGGATCCCGTCTCCTCAAAGCAAGCTCGGTTATTAAAAGAGGCTGAACAAAGATAGCCCCGAGAGCAGCTATCAGCGCATTTTAACTTCATCAAAGACTTCGGGGGAGAGGGAGAGGAGGGGTCTGGCACCTTCTAGTAATGAGCTTGTCAGGAACACCCCTGCCAGAGCAATTGAACAATTTGCACACAAGCAAAAGAAAAGGAGAGTGGAGGGAGGGAGGAAGGGGAAATGCTACAAAAGCCCCTTCAATTTCCAACCATGTGCTTGGCAATCTGGAAAATAGATTCATTGGCCTCCTCTTTTCTCCCATGTCGAGTCTTGTAGCCCCTTTTGTAGGAGCTGGACATGAAAGGGAGACAACCAAGTGCCGGACACGAAGATCGCTTTTCAAAAGCAAATGTGTGTGAAGGCGAGATGTGAGACCGCTCGCTGCGGGGAGGCGGCACGTTCAGGAACAACATCAACAAACTGCGCGGAGGTTCGAGGTGGCACAGACAGGGGCAGCGGAGGGGGGATAAAAAAGGGATGGGTGATGGAAGTGAAAAGAAAAGCCGATCCCCCCCGCTCCTCGGCGCACACCGCCCGGCTCCTGCTCCTGCCTGAGCCCCGGAGGGCCCCGCACAAAGCCCCGCTGCCCGGGGACCGGCTCCGTCCCCCGCTCCCTGCCTCGTACGGCTCAGCTCTTTTTTACTTTTTCTCCTTCTCCTTCAGCTGGCTGCCCGGTCAGAAAGGCCTCGATTCTTTCGATCAGGGTCCCTGCCAACAAACAAACCAAAGAGCCACGTTTGGTCCCTGAAATAAATAAATTGGAGGTGGGGAGGTGAGGGGAAGTTTGGAAGAGAACGGAAAGCTTTAAGATGTTTATTTACTTTGTAAGTTGTTGCAAAATTTAGGCAGAGATCAAGTTTCATTTGGTCATTCAAATACTGCAGGCCCAAGGGGGAACGTGTATGCGGGGGGGAAACCCTCCAACTTATTTTCTCATGTGTCAACTTTTCCAAACAAAATAAAAGGAGGTGTGGGGGGGAGGGGGTGAAGAAGGGAGAACCTTTTTTCCCGGCTGCCACCTCCTTCCCCCTGAAAACACGCGGGCTATTTTTTGGTTTTGTTGGTTTTTGGGATTTCTTGTTCGTTGGGGTTTTTTTTGTTTGTTTTTTTCCTGGGAGACACCAAAATCCAAGAAAAAAAAATTAAAATTTATAAAAAAATTAATAATAATAAAATCCGGGGATGTTTTGGTTTGCCGGCCCGGGCGTGTGGCAGCGCTGGGCAGGGGCCCGGCCGCGGAGGGGCCGCTCAGCCCCTGCAGAAAGCCCGAGGGTCGCCGGCCCGAGGCTGGGAACCTCTCGCTTCCCCGAGGCCCGAGCGGGTCTCTCGGCTCTCAGCGTGACAAAGGACATCGCAAAGAACGATTTGGATTGTTATTTTTTTTTTTTATCCAGGTCACAAACATTTATTAATTTACAACGACGGTGGACAAAATTCTGTTGCCTTTTCCACATCAAATTATTCACAGATTCTCTCAATAAAATAGATATGACGGATGCACAACCAGTGAAGAGTTAACTGGACTCCGCTCATTAGCTCCCGAATAATCTATATACAAATAATTACCAATACACCAAAAAACCCACGCACGGAGGGGGTGGGAAAACAAGGATTAAAAAAAAATAGTATGGGAATTCTCCAAACTTCCTGACTAATCCGATTTTCTTTCAAACGTGCATTTGAATATCTAATTGGGAAAAAAAAAAAAAAAGAAAAAAAGAAAAATAAAAAAAATAAACCGCAGTCCTGAGTTTCATAGACTTTTCTTCTTCTTAAAAAACAAAGAAACCTTAAACAGTGCCTTTTAAAACCAATCCCGAAGCTTCAAAGAAACTAAAAATGAGATCGGACCATTAAAACATTTTCTTTGAGAGCGGGGGAGAGACACACACATGGCAAAACCACCCGGCAGAGAGACTTGCAGGAACGAAAATGGGCTCGCTGCGACCGGGGGCGTCCGCAACTCCCCTGGACGCTTTCCCAGGCGATCTGGGGGAGCCCCGCGGAAAACCCACACCTCTCAAAGGAAACATTTCCCACCCTAAGACCGCTTCGTTCTTCACATGCTCCCCCTCCTCCCCTCACAAGACGTTGCGTGTTCAACCAGCCCAGGTCCCAGTTTATGTTACGGCCACTTTATAAATACGCTTTGGCGCTTGTAGGACCAAATCGTGTTATTCTTTCCCTCCTCCCGCCCTCCCGATGTATTGATTATTTTTTTTTTTTCCCCCGATCAGAGAGAGACAAACAGATCTGGATGCCACTGAGCCTGGAAATGAAGTAAAAATTAAAAAAAAAAAAAAAAAAAAAAAAAAAAAAAAAGAAATATTTCCTACCTTAAAACACAACAGGAGGAGATGGGGGGGAGGGACACGGGGAGAGGGAAGGGGAGCAGTTTCGGAGGAGTGGAGGAGAGCTGGAAAGGGGCCGTTTGCTTCGCGACTCTCCCCCCCCATCCCCCTCCCCTTCCCCAGTCCACAGCACACTTTAAAAATGACAGCTGCTGAGGGTTGTGATTTTACTGGAAAAGTTCTGGGCCGGCTGGAGGAGCGGCTCGTGTGCCAGGCTGACCTGAGGCTGTGCCGGGGCCAAGGCGGGGCTGAGCACGGCCAGGACCTGCGCCGGGGGGCCCGCCTGGCCGGCGGGGTAGGGCGCGGCGGGCGCGACGCTGGGGTTGGTGCTGGGCGGCGGGGGCACGGCCCCCCCGATGATGTTGTCTATGGAAAAAGAGGGCCGGGAGGGGTGGTTGGTGCCGCCGCTGCCGCCGCCGCCGCCGCCGGCGGGCGAGGGGTCCGGCTTGAGGGTCTGGAGGAGGGCGGCGGGCAGGGCGGTGGGGCTCAGCTGGGGGTGGTAGAAGGACTTCCTGCAGTTCAGCTCGCCGCCCAGGAAGGAGGGCAGCCCCGAGGCGGCGGAGAAGACGGAGGCGGCGGCGGGAGGCGGCGGAGCCGGTAACGGGCAGTGCGGCGCCGGGAAGGGGAAGGCGCCCGCGGCGCCGCCGCCTCCGCCACCGGGATGGTGGTGGTGGTGGTGGGGGTAACCCTGGAGCTGCAGGCCGTAGTTGTAGCCGTAGGGTCCGTAGGCGAAGCCGGGCAGGAAGGCGGCGGGGTCGGCGGCCCCGGCCCGCAGCAGCAGCTCGGGGTGCGGCGGGTGCAGCTGCTGCTGCCGCTTGAAGCGCTTCCTCCGGCGCAGGAAGCTCCCGTTGTCGAACATGTCGGCGGACTCGGGGTCCAGCGTCCAGTAGTTGCCCTTTCCCGGGTTGCCGGGCTCCCGGGGGATCTTGACGAAGCAGTCGTTGAGGGAGAGGTTGTGGCGGATGCTGTTCTGCCAGGCGGGGAACTTCTCCCGGTAGTACGGGAAGCGCCCGCTGATGAACTCGCAGATCTCGCTCAGCGTCAGCCGCTTCTTGGGGCTCTGCAGGATGGCCATGGTGATGAGGGCGATGTAGGAGTAGGGCGGCTTCACCAGCGGGTTCTTCCCCCCGGCTCCGCCGCCGCCGCCGCCGCCCGCGGGCGCCTTCTCCCCGGGCGCGGCGCCGCGGGCGCAGGCCGGCTCCGAGCCGCCGGCGGGGGACAGCCGCTCCGGGGACCCCCCCATGCGCGCCTTGGCGGCCCCGCTCCGCGGCAGCGCCAGCCCCAGCGGATCGCCGCCGTCCTCCTCGTCCTCCTCGTCCTCGTCCTCCTCCTCCTCCTCCTCGCTGTACTTGCCCCCATCCTGGGGCGGGCCCACCACGTCGATATCCGCGTCCTCCACCTCGGAGAGCGGCTCTTCCTCCGGGGAGCGCTCGGACATGATCCCGCAGCCGCCGCCGCCGCTGCTGCCCAAAGTCATTGTTGTGCGGCCGGGGCGGCCGGGGCCGGGCTCCCCCCCCCACCTAGCGGCGGCTCCCGGGATGGGCCCGGGGCCGTGCCGGAGGGCTGCGGCCGCCGCTGGGACTCCGCGCCCCGGCGCCGCCGCTCCGCTCCGCGCCCCGCTCGCCGCGCCGCTGCTGGCGGGGCCGCGGTGGTGGCTGCGGGGTGGTGGCTGCGGAGGGAGGGGCGGCGGAGGGGGCGCGGGGCGGGGGCGGGGGGACGGGGAGCCCGTGGGCTGGGCAGGGCGCTTGGAAGCAGCGATAATAAATAATGGTGATAATGATAATAAAAGGAGAGAAACACAGGGGGGGAAAAAAAAAAGAGGGGGAAAATAAACGTTAAAAAAAAGAAAAGTGGGGTTTGCGACGGCTCCTTCTCTGGTTGGGGGGAGGGAGGGGAAGGGGAAGGGAGGGGCAGGGGAAGAGGGAGGGGGGAGGGCAGAAGTGGGGAAGGCGGCTCCCCCCTCCCCACCCCTCCCGAGCTGGGACCCGGTGGAAACGCTCCCACACTGCGCCTGCTGCCAGCGCTCCCCAGGCCTTTATACGGCAGCCCCGGCATCACGTGGCGCCCGCCACAGCCCCCACGGGGCACGATGAGGGACTGCCCGGCCCGGCCCGGTCCCCGGGGAGCGTGTCCCCCTCCCGAGATGCTTTCGAGGAAAGGCGCTGCCCGCTCCCCTGGCGCTCGGATGCCCCCGGCTTCGTGTGGAGCCGGCTGCTGTAGGAGGGGGGCGATCGACGCTGGATAAAGCCCCTCCCCGCCCGAAGAGCCCCGCGGTGCTGGAGGCTCTCAGACCCCATTCCTGCGCGATGCTTTCTTCGGCCCGGGGGTCCGCGGAGGGTCCGTTCTTCCCCCAAGGGCTGCCCGTCCCCGAAGCTGGGGATGAGCTGCAGACCTCCCGCAGCCTCACCGACAGGGACCCTCACTCCGTCAGGACCGAGCCCTCGGCCCCCTTGAGGGGTGCTGTGAATTTGGGGATCCCCGCTCCCCTTCTCCGCGCGCTTACGTCATCGACACGTCACCGAGGCCGGAGCACCCCACCTGGAAAGCCACCTCCTCCGAGGGCTGCCACGGAAGGGATGCTGCGCCCGGCAGGTGCGGGCCGGAGGGCGAGGAGCGACACTCTGCCGAGCCTCTCCCCTCCGAGGGATAACCAAAGCAAAGGCTGTGCGTGTCTGCGGGTGCTGGCACCGCACCCGAGTGCTGCATCTCCGCCCGACGCGGCTGGCTCGCCCGGGTACCACTTTTCCAGGCGGCCCACCCACAGCCCGGCCAGGCCCCAGGATCCCTTCGGGAAGGGGAATATCCCGCGGCCTCGGGATCTCCTGTCCGCCGCTCTCCTGCCTCCGTTTCCCTGACGGCTGGCAGGAGGAGGTGGTGGGCAGCAGACACCCACCTTGTCGCGGGCTGCAGGCGAAGCGGGAGAATTTCCTTCTAAACAGAGGCACACCAGGTCCCCGGGAGCCACCGCAGCGTCTCCGCGGGTGGCAGAGCCACGCTGCCCCCTTGCAGCTGCCCTGGCGCAGTCCGGGGAACGCGGCCACGGCGGAAGCTGCCCAGCCCATGTCCCGTAGGTGGCTGTGACAGCAGGTTGTCCCCGTCTCTATCGCGGACGCTTTGAACCACTGTTAGGTTTTGGTTTGGTTTGGTTTTTTCCCGTGGAGGCTCTGCAAACACGTATCTGCTTTCCCGTGGGAGGATGCATGGGGAGGGAGGAAAGGGATGGGTTCCCCCAAGGGGGTACCTTGAGGAGGTGTCCCCCCGCCAGGGCCACGTTCAGCAGTGTGAGAATCCGCGGTGATGAATTGCCAGTCTCTGCCGTTAACAGGTGCGAGCATTTGGTGATAAAATCTCCAGCACTAATACCGGGGAGCCGGGCCAAACAGCTGCGCGGCCCCGCTTCCAAATGCCGGTCACAATTACTCAAGCCCTAACGACTCGGTGCACAGGCTCGGCGAATTCGGGGGGACCCCGAGGAGAGGGCAGAAGCGGACGTCTCCGTCCGCACATCTCCAGTGGAAGCAGCGATTTCAGAGCCGGAGCCTCTGCGCGGAGTCGGTCGGATCTTCCTTCCTCGCCGCCAGCGCGGACATCGGGGAGAATTTCTCGATCGGAGGGGAAAAGTAGAGGGGGAAACTGTGCTGAGAGTTTCTCGGGAAGGTGGGAAGTCTGTCCCCCGGGGCGTGTGTCAGCTCTGGGGGAGCTTTCCTTAGCTTTCACTTTTATACTTCTTCGATGCTCCTAACCTGTGTTCGCAACACATACACATATATCTCCCTCTCAGCTGTTTGCGTGTGTATATATATTCAACTATACCTACATTTATTTTCTTTCTTTTCCCGATGTATTTTTTTTTTTTCATATATACATGTATATATAATTGTCTAACACGGAGAAATGCCTCGGAGATGCCGTATCTTTCCTACCAACACTGCTTAAACTCTCCGTTCATCAGCCCGGTGGAAAGGCGATGGGAAGAACAAATGGAAGAGAGCGGAGAGGGAAAAGACCCGAGCCGCTTTCCATTTTTATTAAGTAAAATAATAGTTATGCCTCCCCTACATAAACGAAAGTGTCATAAAAAATTCCGAAGCAGCTGCCAGAGATTTCGACCACACACACAACGGGGCGATTGAATTTCCACTTGGTGCATTTCATGGCAGCGAGGAACCGCCGGGAGCTGCGCCTTGTGTCTCTGCAGGGCGGCGAAGGGGAGGGCAGGGGGGGCAGCAAAATGACGCGCTGCGAGCGGCCGGGGGCAGAGGACACCGCCCGGGGGATGCTCCGGAGGATGCTCCGGGGGAGAAGATGCTCAGCCGCCCCCCGAGCCCCAGCGGAGCCCGGTGCCTCCCGATCGCTCCGTCTGGAGGCTGGTCCCGCACGGCTCGAAGTGAAACAGATGTGGGTGTCTGCTGCCTGCCCACCCCTGCCCTGCCCCGGCTGCCGGCTCTCCCCTGTCTGGAGAGGTGGGCAGACCTCTCCGGGGAGCCCCCGGAGACGGGGAACTCGGGTGGAGCCGCTTGCTGCTATACTCATGGTCATGGGGACCCCGATGAGGTCGAAAATGTTCGGGGGAGACGAGGAGAGTTGATCCGAGGCGCTGTTGATGGGATGCGGCCGGAGCCTGGACCTGGCTCTTCCGCTCAGCATCGCGCACCCAGAGCGCCGCAGCTCCAGAAACAGCGAGTCCCGATCACCCAGCACCGACACCACTTCTGCCTCTTTCAAGGCACAATTTAGTCCCCGTTTAAGTCGAGGATGAGCCACGGTGGAACGAGAATGAATGAATCTCGCTCTCTCCGTCTCCGAACGGCTTCTGTTCGCCGAGTCGGTCGCAGCCTCGGCTTTGCCACGCAAGATCGGCTGCAGAAACAAATCAAAACGAGAAAAAGTACCTAAACTACACCCGTCCCGAGATGATTTAGAAAAGGGAAACCCTGGACTGAAACAAACCAGATGGTCGGATCCCAGACACGGTGCGCACACACGCACACGCTCACACACACACTCCCGGCCGTGCATCCACACACGGAGCCACGGGCGCGTTTTAATGTGCGCCGGGGTAAGAAATGATGTGGTCTCCCGAAAGAAAAACCCTATTGATCTACCAGAAAAGATTGCTTTGTCATCGCCCCGCTGAGCCCGGGCATGCTAGGCTGGGAGGGAAGCATTTTTCCTTGGGTAGATTTTTAATTTTTCTGCTCTCCTCTCTGTAGTATTTCCTTACAGACAGCTTTGCTTCCCGTTTGAACCTAACTCTGCTTTACATTTCACTTTAATTTTCAATTGTAGAATCAAACGTGCTTGGGGATAAGTGCTGCTAGAGTGGAGAGAGTCTCCAGAAAGTCTCAAAAGTGAGGAAAAAAAAATGAAGGCCATCAACGGATCATTATGATTTTTTTTTCTCCTTTAAATTGATTTTCACTGTCTTTCCCGCCTGTCTTAATGAGGTGTTTGATCCAGGCGTGTGGGGTCGGTGTTTGATGCCCTGCTGACCGCTTCAGCAGGTGGATCCCCATGGCCGAGGTTTTCCCCCCGGGTGTCCCAGTGCCTCCACCCTGGTCCGAGCTCCTGAAAGCTGCAAAACTGGCCACAACGAACAGGAACCTTTGGGATTTTTCCCCCAGGGAAGAGCTCTTGCCCTGACAGTCCGCCCAGCCCGTTATTTGCAGGGGGGTGTAGGCGGAGGGCAGAACCAAGCCCGGAGCGCCGCAGGGTGCGATCGCTGCTCCTGCCCTGGCACCGCTCATGCCCACCCCTAAGGGAGCTGCTCCTGCCCTGGCACCGCTCATGCCCACCCCTAAGGGAGCTGCTCCTGCCCTGGCACCGCTCATGCCCGCCCCTAAGGGAGTTGCTCCTGCCCTGGCACCGCTCATGCCCACCCCTAAGGGAGCTGCTCCTGCCCTGGCACCGCTCATGCCCGCTCCTAAGGGAGCATCTCCCGGCGCGGGGCTGTAGCGGGGGGAGAGCCCCGGGAAGCGAAGCCCTTGGGAACTGTGGAAAGTTCAGCTCCAGCCCAGCCGATGTTGCTCTCACACCCTTCCAGATGATCTGTTGGGTTCGTGATCCATAATCGTTCTTGTTGCTTCTGCCGAGCAGCATCTAAATTCGTTTATTCTGATGAGAGCCGCATCTACAAGTCCCCCAAGGCTCAGTGATGGATTTTTCTTTATTACCTCGTTATCAAGCTTGGCTGACCTCTAACTTCTCTGAAAACATGAACAAGACAGACCTGCTGCTGCCTGGGCTGCCCCAGGGGGCTCTTTTTCCACTTATGTGATTTCCTTTGATATTATTTCTCTTCTTTCCATATCCAAGCCTCAGACCTTCAGTGCTCCCTGCAGTTCAACCCTTTTTCCAGCCCTGCACTGCCAGCTCCCAGCTTGCAAAGATCAGTTTGCAGCCTGCACACCATGAGCTCCCAGTGCAGGGAGGTCAGTGGGAATGGTGGTGACAGATAGTGAGAGATATATGAAATTCCCAGATTGGAAACCACCGGAGCCAAGTGCCAATATCCATCCCTGCGGCGTTCAGATGTTGGACAGCTCGGGTTTGTTGACTTGACTTTTCAAATGTAGGTGTCTCAAAATCCACACCAAAAAAGGCCTGAATTTCAATGAAGGCTTTTCCCAGGAACCTGATGTGCAGGGCTGAGTCCCCGTGAAACTTTGGAGCACAATTATCCCTGTCTTTTCTGCTCCTCAGACAAGTGGGAAATAAGTTAAAAACGTGTTTATTTAAATGCTATGATCTGACTTTAGGACCTCAGTTCTGGGCTTGCAGTTCCAAAACTTTGCCTCATGCTCTCTTTTCATGACTGATCCCATCCCATGTGGGTTTGAAGCCCACTAGGCAAGCTCATACACAGCTTAACATTCAACTGATTAACTCTGACTTGCTTTAAGCCCTTTTTTCATACCATTCTTCAGCGACCTGACATGAAAAGAGATACACACACTTACATGACTCAGAGGAACACAGCGATTTCAAGCCATAAACCACCAGGTGCACTTTTGAGACTCACCAAAGCCAGGTCTCCTGGTTGCCATAAAAAACACATTAGCCAAAGGCCGATGCATGTGGAAGGCAATTATGCTCTGGCACATGGCAATGTGTATAGAACAGCCTGGTAACGGTGCCTACCACACAAGGAAAAATATCCCTGTGAAAACAAGCCTGCTAAATCACTTCATTCTTTCCAAAATCCCCTGAAAATAGAAGGAAGGATTTTTAGGGGTTTTTTGGGAGGTGAGAGATATATGTGGGAGGGAATCAGATTTTCCAAAAGTGGGTGCACTGGTGCAAGAACCTAAATAAATGGCCAGATCTACAAGGATTTAGAAACTCATGATGAGGTTTCTGAGTCTGGGTTTTTCATGTTAGCATCTGATCATGCCAAACTTGTCCAGGAAATCCCTGATGCTGAGTTTTCTGCATTCAGCAGTTCAGCAGCTCATGCCCATCTCACCCACTGAGATCACAAAAGTCCACTTCTGCCAGAAGTGCCAGTTGAGGACCTTCAACTTGGGTGCCAGAAGCAATACAGAGAGGGCTTTCAAAGGAGGAAATGACAGATAAGGTGGAAAATTACTGGAATACAGTTTGATCAGTATAAAAAGTTTGGGGATTTTTGGGGATTTTGTGGGGTTTGTTTGTTTGTTTGCTTGCTTTTTTTTTTTTTTTTTTTTTTTGGTGTAGAGGTTTTTTGTTGTTGTTGGTTTTGTTTAGCTTTTTTTCATGTAGAAAAAGGTTGGGGATAGGAGTCTTTGTGGAAGTACCCAGCAATCTCCAGCTGGGGATCAGATCTACGTCCGTCTTTTGTATCTTTCTGAAAATCAGCCCTGCATACACATGCTGATGATATCTATGGAGCTGCCCTGCAAAGAGCTTCATAAATATATTTTGCCTCTTGACCTTATATAAGATGACACAGAAATATGACACAGGGCTCATTTTCCCTGTTCTCATCTTGGGAAGGAGCTGAATAAACAGAGAGGAAAAAATTGCAGCCTAAAGTAGGGGGAGAGATGTGAGGCATCTCACACATGCAGAGAAGCAGAGGCAGAACCAAACCCCTTAATCCTCTCCACTTATTTACTGAAGGACTGTCAGGTGGAAAAAATATTAAACTGCACCACTTCAATATTGTGGCTGAATCTACACAGAAGGGTGAATTTCAGCTCCAGATGGGTGTGAATTTCTGTTCCTTTCTTTAAACCACTGGAAGAAATTGCTACCCTGAGCTGCACAGGGGCAAGAGAGGAGAAAGCTGTCAACACACAGATTCAAATTATTCCTGCCACTCTGGGGGTGTTGAGGCTCCACATACACACACATCCCCACTTCTTTCACCTTCTGCAGGTAAGCCTCTGCTTATTCTTGCTGGGAAGAGGAAAATGGAAGAAGCAACACTGGAAGAAGCAACACTGAGGGCTGATGAAGGAATGGCTGATTTCACATCTGGCTTTATGTTACTTGGAAATTTCTGTGATTTCTTCAAGATGGATATTTAGCATCACTCAGCTAACTGGATCCCAACCGTGCTCAATATGAAATGCCTTTTCTTATTACCATTCTCCAGGCTTTTGTGTAGTCTAGCTATTTAGCATTCAAATTGTGATATAAGAGGACATAAGTTATCCGTTCCCTGAAAATACATCGCTGGGGTCCTGCGGGGGATGCAGGCTGGTGGGCTTCCCTCCCAGTGCAGAGATAAGCGTGCCATCTAGAGGAAATCCCTTTTATTGCCAGCACTGGCAGCTGAAAATTATCCAATAAAGCATAATTAACCTCTGGCTTCAGAGAAAATCCTCCACCCGTGCCCCGCTGCTCTGAGCTGCTGCTCAGGCACGTCGTGGCAGGCTGGCAATGCACTGAGGCATCGGAGTGGTTTGGGAAAGTCCTGACAGCTCGAGGGACATCCCAGCCCACATTGGCACCAGCCAGCCTGACCCTTCCTCAGAGGTGATGTCAGCTGCCCAGTCCCCCCTTCTGCCCGCTGGGAGAAAAAGGCAGTGTGGGTGTTTCTATAGCTGGTGTCTGTGCCTGGGAAAGGCAGGGAGCCTGCACCTACGGCTGGAACAGCAGGCTGGATGTATCACAGAATGCCCTCCAGTGGCTGCCAGCAGCAGGCCTGGACCCACCGTGCCCATGCCCAAGCCACAGAGGAGGTCCCAGGCACACCAAGGGAGGCAGTGGTGGGGCCACCTCCTCCACCAGCAGCTCCCACCCTGTGGAGCACATCCCTGTGGAGCCCGTGGGGGGCTGATGGGGGTGAGCAGAGTACAGTCAACAGTGGGAAGGGGAGCCTGGGCTGATGGGGGTGTGCAGAGTACAGCCAACAGTGGGAAGGGAAGCCTGGCCTCCTGTGGGGCAGATCCACATGTCCACTCGTTTTTCCTAAGAATCTCCTCCACAGCTACATCCCCAGGCTGGACTGCTTTCACATGCTGCTGCTGGCACGGGCACCCTCATCCAAAGCTTCAGGCATGGTTGTAGGTCTGGGATATGGGACATCCATAGGTCCTGTGCTCAGTCAGCCCACTGAAGCTCACAGCATCCGTATCCCACACCATTCACTTTGTATACCACCACCACTATAGCACATCTGCAGTCACCAGCACAAAGCTGTTGTCCCACTAACAAAAACAGACCCTTCCAGCCCTAAAGACATTTGAAAAACAGTGATCTAGGTTCAAGCAGAGGAACAAGTGCTACTGCCCAGCAGGTAGCTGTCTTGTAAAAATGGGAACCCTTGCAAAAAACAAAACCTTCAGAGATGGATAAAGAGCAGGAAAAATCTCACATGAGAAAAACCTTATTCTGCAGAAAATGCAGCTGCATGCCTAAGCAGGAATTATTTGGAAAGAAGCTGCAATTGCATTGATTTGCTCATATTCTGCAGGATTTTTTCCTACATATTTTCATCACTTTTACTGAAAATTATCCTCATTTTCCACATCATCTCAGGAGCTCTCTAACATGTTGCTCTCTGATGCTCTCAAGCAAGGCTGAACTCCAGCACTTTTTAGGTTTTAATGGTGATCTTTTTCCATTTTGCAACCTCCACACCTTCTCACCCACACCTGTGGACTCTCAGGCTCCACTCATGACTTGGAGATGCTGCTCTCACCACAGCACAGTTGTTGTCCTCTCCCATGGCAGGGAGGGAAGGTGTGGGTGTTGCCACGGCTCACCGCAGGTCCTTGTCACTCACATGGAGCAAAGGGTTTCATGGCACTGCCCTGGGAGCTTGTGCACTTTATACATCTCTTATTTCCTGTCATTACTGAGAAGAGCCTAGCTGCAATAAAAATCTGGGCTCCAATCCTACAAACACTTATGCCTGAGCTTAACTCTAAGCACGTGAGCCATCAAAGAGGACTATTCATGTGCTTAAAATTTAAGCATGTTCTTAAGCGCCTGTAGGCCTGGAGTCTGTCAGTGGAGGGATTTGTGCCTTAAGCCCGTATTCTGGGTCATTATCCTTTTCATGTCTTCTCTGCCATCTCAGAAGATGCTTCAACAGGGAATTTTCAAGTTCTTCAATAAACTTTGTCTTCCAGAGCTGGCTGGATTCTTGCCTATTCTATGGGGCAATTCTCCTCTGTTGCTTCCCCTCCCCCTGTGAGCGATAATCCTGTGCTATTTCATGCTTGGCCAGACAATTAAGCCCTCTTGCTGCTTGGCTCTGTCTTTGTTATGTATAATTGTTCCAAATAATTAGCCACTATTGCACGCTATTCTGAAACTACTTTGTATTGCAATTATACTTAGAGGGTGAGCATCAGCTCGGGGAGAATCCAAGCAGCAGACAGCCTGGAAAGAAAGGGCTTCGAGCCGGGGGAGGATGGATACGTGCTTAAACCAACACTGTGGAAAACCTAACAACGAGTAACCAGGGAGGAGCAAATGCTGCTTGGAGAGGGTCTGCGGCTGGTGGGGTCCGGGCAGGAGAGCTGAGGGTGGGCCACAGGGCCTTGGTGTCAGCTGGCTGCCACCTCGTGGGTGCTGCCCACAGTGCAGCAGGCAGAACCACACCCCACTCCCACCGCTTCCACGGCGACCTGATGGAGCATCTCGACCATGTGGCCAGTTTAGCCATCTCTAGGGAACACGAAGCTCTGCTGGGATGCGACTGGGGTCTGGCAAGAAAATGTTCCCTGCTAACTGTGTCTTTGGGATGGCAAAACTTGTGATTTCTTGAGGGTGAAGGCTTCGAATGATGAGATTGGTTTGGCAGCCTCCTGTTTTCCCATGGGTAAACACATCTCTGGTACAGAGTAGTGCTCGATGGGATGCTCTCAGGAAGGAGTTGCAGCTCTGTATAAGCATCTTTCTGAAACTGAAAATGATGAGGCACAGCAGGGGCAGGCAGGCCCCCTGGTCTGTGCACAGAGCTCTCTCCCTCTCCTGGCCCCTTGTCCTTCCTCGTGTGTTGCCCTGTCCACCTGAGTGTGAGCGAGGCGGTGTGTGTGTCCCTTTGTCCCCGTTAGAAATAGAGCAGAGTAGCTTAGGCTTCCCAGGAGAGGAAGAGGAGCTTGTGTGACTCAGCCAGGGGTGCCCTGTCACAGCGCGGGCAGAGACAGAGCCCGGCCTGGCCCTTTGCTCCTGAGGACAGAGCGAAGCCGCTTAGTGGCGGCACGGGCTGCGGGCCCCGCCTGTAGCCAGGCCTGGGGCTGTGCCCGTGCTGCGGGGCTGCCTGTCCTGTCCTGCTGGTGACCTGCCAGCGTGCCTGGCCTGCCCTCGCAGCAGGCAGCAGCTCCAGCCCCCTGTAAGCAGGGGTGCAGCCTCTTTGGCAGCTGCTTTGCCAGCCCAGCTTTGTTTGCCCAGAGGACCTCGCTGCCACTGTCACCAGTGCCAGACCTGCGGCCAACGATGAGGTGAGACCGCCTGGACTTGCAGGCTTTGCTGCTGGTGGAGTTGGGTGGGAGAGAGATTTTTCCATTTAGAAGTTTCTAAGTTCTTTCTGCCCAAGAATTTCCTATGGTGTTTATAGGTGTCAGGGGCTCCACAATTGTATTTCTATCTTTTTGCCCCCACCTTTAGGGTATTTGCTCATCTTTAGATTGATTGTTTTTGTCTTGTCTCTGAACATGTTTTCTGTTTTTTGCAGCATAAAACCTCTGTGTCTCAGCATTAACAAAATTCTTTTTTGTTTTTTTTCTTCCAGGAACACCAGCTTTGATTTCTTTTCCTTCAATAAAATACTTTTTTTGTATCTCGTGTGGAGTTTTTCTTGCCCCTTTTTCTCTCATGATTTTACACTTGTCCTGTGTTTCTTTGACATTTTCCCCTGCAGTCGTAGATTGTGGTGTCATGAGTTGTTTGTCCATCCTTGGTGTTCCTAAATGCAGGTTTGTTACCATGGTTTGGTGTCCAGGTAGGTGCCTTTACGATGCTGCAGCTTATATATTATGGGCAGATTTCTGTGAATTACCTGAAGAGAACATGAGAGTGAGTTGTAATCAAGTGCTGCCTGGCAGCATCTCAAACACCTTAGGCAGAAATGTTCTACCAGATGCTGTGTAGCTTCTGCTTTGGAACATGCTCGAGCTCCCTGAGCCACAGGGAGACATTTCTTCCATTACATACAGACAGGAGGTGGTTTTGCAATGAAGACTTGAACATTTAAGGGAGATTTATTAAGTATGTGTTGTCTTTTCTTGTTTATTCCTGGTGTTCTCAGCTGTGAATTCCTCAGCAATAGGAGAGCAATCTCAGCAAAAACTGATTTTACTCAGGTCTGTCGTGCTTCTTTGCAAACTTAAAGAATTTGCAAGTGGCAGGGCCTCCACTGGCTGAGTTTTAGGTACAGTAGATAATAATAACTAATAGAAAGGTAAGTAATTGATAATAATAGTAGATAATAAATAATTAATGATAATGGATAGTAAGTAATAGCTCAGAGAGATGAGGACTCACAGGCACAGTTCTTCAAGTGCCTGAGTAAGTTCTCACTGCTACAATCCTGAATTTTTTTTCCACTTTCATTTCTTACTTTTTTCTCTCATTGGGACTCTTTCTAAAAGTCAGTGCTGCTTTATGACAGTGCTGTCTATATCCACACTCCTACACTGATATTTCCAAGCAGAGGGTTGGCCTGGACTTTAAAAGAAAGGAGTTTTTTCAGGGTGTGTTTTTCTGAGGCAAAATTGCTCCCCGGGGATGTGAAGTGACCAGCTTGCTGTCCCCGAAGGTGACAGTGGAAGGGTTGAGGGACTTGGGTTCTCAGCTCTGCTGTGAGAGCACAGACGCTTGTGGGTTCTCCAGCCAAAGCAGGAGTGAACAACAAATGGGGGTTGAGCTGCCTGGGTGGCACTTGCACATCTTCAAGCTGAATACACATTTACAAGTGAAATCTGAGGTGAATTATGAGGGAGAGAATGATGGGCATGTAGGGAGAAACTATTTCTTGACGAATATATTCGGGGAAAATAATAATTTGTATTGATTAACAATGTATATTGATAATGTATAGTGAGCGGAACTTTCCGGGAGAAATCTGAGGGAAATTGGGAGGCGCAGAGTTAAATTCTCGCAGGGGAACGTAGAATTACTGCGCAGGGAATATTTTGAGGCATTAAATACGGAACTTTTTTTGTTTCCCTGAGGGCCGGGGGTCACTGAGGGGCCATGGGGGTGCCCTGAGGGAGACCAGACGGGGCGGGGCCGTGCCGCTGCCCGCGGCTTTTCCCGCCGTTGCCCTCAGAGCCGTCAGCGGCGCGATTCGTGAGGGCGGCGCATGTGAAAAATGCTCCGAGGGGCTCGAGAAAAGGTGTTACAGTGGCCCTGGGGCAAATTAGGTGCTGTTGCAGAGGGAGGGAGTGTTGGGCAGCCACCTCAGAAGGCAGCAGGGTGTTTCGGTGGAGTTGCTGAGGGAAAAGTTGAGACAGTTCAGCCGGGGCAGAGCAGCTTCTGAGGGGGAAAAGGTGAGGGAGAGCGGAGGGGGTGGTTTGAGGTGAAATCTGAGGTGAATTATGAGGGAGAGAATGATGGGCATGTAGGGAGAAACTATTTCGTGACGAATATATTCGGGGAAAATAATAATTTGTATTGATTAACAATGTGTATTGATAATGTATAGTGAGCGGAACTTTCCGGGAGAAATCTGAGGGAAATTGGGAGGCGCAGAGTTAAATTCTCGCAGGGGAACGTAGAATTACTGCGCAGGGAATATTTTGAGGTATTAAATACGGAACTTTTTTTGTTTCCCTGAGGGCCGGGGGCCACTGAGGGGCCATGGGGGTGCCCTGAGGGAGACGGGGCGGGGCGGGGCTGCGCCGCTGTCGCGGCTTTTCCCGCCGTTGCCCTCAGCGCCCTCAGAGCCGTCAGCGGCGCGATTCGTGAGGGCGGCACACGCGAAAAATGCTCCGAGGGGCTAGAGAAAAGGTGTTACAGTGGCCCTGGGGCAAATTATGCGCTTTTGCAGAGGGAGGGAGTGTTGGACAGCGGCCTCAGAAGGCAGCAGGGTGTTTCGGTGGAGTTGCTGAGGGAAAAGTTGAGGCAGTTCAGCCGGGGCAGAGCAGCTTCTGAGGGGAAAAGGTGAGGGAACTTGGAAGGGAGAGCCGAGGGGGTGGTTTGAGGTGAAATCTGAGGTGAATTGTGAGGGACCGAATGATGGGTGTGGAGGGAGAATCTATTTCCTGACGGATATATTCGGTGAAAATAATAATTTGTATTGATTAATCATGTATATTGATAATGTATAGTGAGCGGAACTTTCCGGGCGAAGTCTGAGGGAAATTGTGAGGCACAGAGTTAAATTCTCGCAGGGAAAAGCAGAATTTCTGTGCAGGGAATATTTTGGGGCATTAAATACCAGGCTTCTTTTGTTTCCCTGAGGGCAGGAGGGTCACTGAGGGGCCATGGGGGTGCCCTGAGGGAGACCAGACGGCAGGGCTGTGCCGCTGCCGCGGCTTTTCCCGCCGTTGCCCTCAGCGCCCTCAGAGCCGTCAGCGGCGCGATTCGTGAGGGCGGCGCATGTGAAAAATGCTCCGCGGGGCTCGAGAAAAGGTGTTACAGTGGCCCTGGGGCAAATTATGCGCTTTTGCAGAGGGAGGGAGTGTTGGGCAGCCGCCTCAGAAGGCAGCAGGGTGTTTCGGTGGAGTTGCTGAGGGAAAAGTTGAGACAGTTCAGCCGGGGCAGAGCAGCTTCTGAGGGGGAAAAGGTGAGGGAGAGCGGAGGGGATGGCTTTACGTGAAATCTGAGGTGAATTGGAAGGGAGAGAATGAAGTTCTCACAGGAAAAAGCTGACTTTGCAGGAGGATTTTTGGGAATTGAATATGAGGTGTCTTGTCTTTCCTGAAGGAGAAGCAGGTGGTACAAGTTTTGCTGTGGGCTGTGAGGGGCCAGGAAAAAGAAGCAAGTGGTATGCGTTTCTAAAAACGAATAAAATGGAAAACGAGTAGAAAAAGGCGATGATGACGCAAAAAACTAATCACTAGAATTGATGTTCATTAGAGACTAATAAAGAAAACATGTAATGTAGAGAAGTAGTGTTTCAGTAGTCAGTTATACTATCCAAGCAGTGCTTAGCAGACAGCATGCAGACCTAACTGGGTCCTTCTTCTTTCACAGAAGCCATGAGGGAAGAAGCAGCAGACATCATGTAGAATGATGCAGCAAGAGACAGAATGAGAAGAGCAGTCTCAAGGTAAAGTGGTTGCACAGGAAACAAGCTCGGGGGATAGCATCACTGAAATTTCAAATGCACAGGTCCCCAAGAGACTGGTGGGCACCTTCAGGGCAGTCCAGCTGACCTTATGATGGGAGATCGCCCTGTAAGCAGGGCTGGGTCTTTGCGTTGCAGCCGTTGGCCTTTTGCCATTGGGCTGCTTTGGCTGGCCAGAGAGAGAGGCATCCCTGTAAGGAGGGTGAGAGCCCCGGTATCTGCAGCCAAGGGGGGAAATGCAGCTCCCCCAGATCAGCTGTGAGTGAAGGAAGGGCCTTTTCCCCGTCCCTGGCAGCTTTCAGTTTTCTGGGTTGAGCCACAAAGGGAACAGGGGAAGGGCCTGAAGCATACAACACTGGCATGGGACAAGCTGTGCTTGGAGGCTTTGGAGCAGGTGCGGGGGGATGTGTGGCCCAGTGGTGGTTTGCAGAGTTCCCTCTGGGGCTCTTGGGTGCCCTTTCCCTTCAGTTCCTGGAGCTTCTCAGGCCTAACTGTGTCCTCCTTGCTTGGCAGAAGGCGTCGAGGGAGAAAGAAGAGACGGCGTGGCAAGAGGATCGGACGCTTCGAGGTCAAGAGTGGAACGGCGTGGCAAGACAACGGAGCAAGAGGATCGGCGGCTTCGTGGTCAAGAAGAGGTGGCACGAGGGACCCTCTGGGCATAGCATCCCTGGTATTTCCAGGAGGCAGATTCCTAAGAGTCTGCTGGGCACCTTCACGGTGCCCTGTTTTGTGCTGGGCGACCTCCCTGTAAGCAGGGCTGGGTCTTTGCGTTGCAGCCGTTGGCCTTTTGCCATTGGGCTGCTTTGGCTGGCCGGAGAGAGAGGCAGCCCTGTAAGGAGGGTGAGAGCCTCGGTCTCTGCAGCCAAGGGGGGAAGTGGAGCACCCCCAGGCCGCCCTGTAAGCGGGGCTGGGCCTTTTCCCCTGGTCCATGGCTTTGTGCCCCTGGCCAGCGTGTGAGCCCTGTACTCGGGGCGTGTCACAGCCTGCTGTGCCTTGGCCTCCCCTGAATCCTCTGAGCAGGTTTAGGCCCTTGTGGCCTCCCTGCAGCCGCCCCCTGCCCGGGACAGGCCTGAAGCTCTTGGTCTCGTGTTCAGCGGCAGGCAGGCCCCCTGGTCTGTGCACAGAGCTCTCTCCCTCTCCTGGCCCCTTGTCCTTCCTTGTGTGTTGCCCTGTCCACCTGAGTGTGAGCGAGGCGGTGTGTGTGTCCCTTTGTCCCCGTTAGAAATAGAGCAGAGTAGCTTAGGCTTCCCAGGAGAGGAAGAGGAGCTTGTGTGACTCAGCCAGGGGTGCCCTGTCACAGCGCGGGCAGAGACAGAGCCCGGCCTGGCCCTTTGCTCCTGAGGACAGAGCGAAGCCGCTTAGTGGTGGCACGGGCTGCGGGCCCCGCCTGTAGCCAGGCCTGGGGCTGTGCCCGTGCTGCGGGGCTGCCTGTCCTGTCCTGCTGGTGACCTGCCAGCGTGCCTGGCCTGCCCTCGCAGCAGGCAGCAGCTCCAGCCCCCTGTAAGCAGGGGTGCAGCCTCTTTGGCAGCTGCTTTGCCAGCCCAGCTTTGTTTGCCCAGAGGACCTCGCTGCCACTGTCACCAGTGCCAGACCTGCGGCCAACGATGAGGTGAGACCGCCTGGACTTGCAGGCTTTGCTGCTGGTGAGGGGTCTGGGGGTGTTTCGGTGGTGGTTTGCAGAGTTCCCTCTGGGGCTCTTGGGTGCCCTATCCCTTCAGTTCTTGGAGCTGGAGCTTCTCAGGCCTAACTGTGTCCTCCTTGCTTGGCAGAAGGCGTCGAGGGAGAAAGAAGAGACGGCGTGGCAAGAGGATCGGATGCTTCGAGGTCAAGAGTGGAACGGCGTGGCAAGACAACGGAGCAAGAGGATCAGACGCTTCGTGGTCAAGAAGGTGACACGAGGGACCCTCTGGGCATAGCATCCCTGGTATTTCCAGGAGGCAGATTCCTAAGAGTCTGCTGGGCACCTTCACGGTGCCCTGTTTTGTGCTGGGCGACCTCCCTGTAAGCAGGGCTGGGTCTTTGCGTTGCAGCCGTTGGCCTTTTGCCATTGGGCTGCTTTGGCTGGCCGGAGAGAGAGGCAGCCCTGTAAGGAGGGTGAGAGCCTCGGTCTCTGCAGCCAAGGGGGGAAGTGGAGCACCCCCAGGCCGCCCTGTAAGTGGGGCTGGGCCTTTTCCCCTGGTCCATGGCTTTGTGCCCCTGGCCAGCGTGTGAGCCCTGTACTCGGGGCGTGTCACAGCCTGCTGTGCCTTGGCCTCCCCTGAATCCTCTGAGCAGGTTTAGGCCCTTGTGGCCTCCCTGCAGCCGCCCCCTGCCCGGGACAGGCCTGAAGCTCTTGGTCTCGTGTTCAGCGGCAGGCAGGCCCCCTGGTCTGTGCACAGAGCTCTCTCCCTCTCCTGGCCCCTTGTCCTTCCTCGTGTGTTGCCCTGTCCACCTGAGTGTGAGCGAGGCGGTGTGTGTGTCCCTTTGTCCCCGTTAGAAATAGAGCAGAGTAGCTTAGGCTTCCCAGGAGAGGAAGAGGAGCTTGTGTGACTCAGCCAGGGGTGCCCTGTCACAGCGCGGGCAGAGACAGAGCCCGGCCTGGCCCTTTGCTCCTGAGGACAGAGCGAAGCCGCTTAGTGGTGGCACGGGCTGCGGGCCCCGCCTGTAGCCAGGCCTGGGGCTGTGCCCGTGCTGCGGGGCTGCCTGTCCTGTCCTGCTGGTGACCTGCCAGCGTGCCTGGCCTGCCCTCGCAGCAGGCAGCAGCTCCAGCCCCCTGTAAGCAGGGGTGCAGCCTCTTTGGCAGCTGCTTTGCCAGCCCAGCTTTGTTTGCCCAGAGGACCTCGCTGCCACTGTCACCAGTGCCAGACCTGCGGCCAACGATGAGGTGAGACCGCCTGGACTTGCAGGCTTTGCTGCTGGTGAGGGGTCTGGGGGTGTTTCGGTGGTGGTTTGCAGAGTTGCCTCTGGGGCTCTTGGGTGCCCTATCCCTTCAGTTCTTGGAGCTGGAGCTTCTCAGGCCTAACTGTGTCCTCCTTGCTTGGCAGAAGGCGTCGAGGGAGAAAGAAGAGACGGCGTGGCAAGAGGATCGGATGCTTCGAGGTCAAGAGTGGAACGGCGTGGCAAGACAACGGAGCAAGAGGATCAGACGCTTCGTGGTCAAGAAGGTGACACGAGGGACCCTCTGGGCATAGCATCCCTGGTATTTCCAGGAGGCAGATTCCTAAGAGTCTGCTGGGCACCTTCACGGTGCCCTGTTTTGTGCTGGGCGACCTCCCTGTAAGCAGGGCTGGGTCTTTGCGTTGCAGCTGTTGGCCTTTTGCCATTGGGCTGCTTTGGCTGGCCGGAGAGAGAGGCAGCCCTGTAAGGAGGGTGAGAGCCCCGGTATCCGAAATCAAGGAGGCAAATGCAGCTCCCCCAGATCAGCTGTGAGTGGGGAAGGGCCTTTTCCCCGTCCCTGGCAGCTTTCAGTTTTCTGGGTTGAGCCACAAAGGGAACAGGGGAAGGGCCTGAAGCATACAACACTGGCATGGGACAAGCTGTGCTTGGAGGCTTTGGAGCAGGTGCGGGGGGATGTGTGGCCCAGTGGTGGTTTGCAGAGTTCCCTCTGGGGCTCTTGGGTGCCCTTTCCCTTCAGTTCCTGGAGCTTCTCAGGCCTAACTGTGTCCTCCTTGCTTGGCAGAAGGCGTCGAGGGAGAAAGAAGAGACGGCGTGGCAAGAGGATCGGACGCTTCGAGGTCAAGAGTGGAACGGCGTGGCAAGACAACGGAGCAAGAGGATCGGCGGCTTCGTGGTCAAGAAGAGGTGGCACGAGGGACCCTCTGGGCATAGCATCCCTGGTATTTCCAGGAGGCAGATTCCTAAGAGTCTGCTGGGCACCTTCACGGTGCCCTGTTTTGTGCTGGGCGACCTCCCTGTAAGCAGGGCTGGGTCTTTGCGTTGCAGCCGTTGGCCTTTTGCCATTGGGCTGCTTTGGCTGGCCGGAGAGAGAGGCAGCCCTGTAAGGAGGGTGAGAGCCTCGGTCTCTGCAGCCAAGGGGGGAAGTGGAGCACCCCCAGGCCGCCCTGTAAGCGGGGCTGGGCCTTTTCCCCTGGTCCATGGCTTTGTGCCCCTGGCCAGCGTGTGAGCCCTGTACTCGGGGCGTGTCACAGCCTGCTGTGCCTTGGCCTCCCCTGAATCCTCTGAGCAGGTTTAGGCCCTTGTGGCCTCCCTGCAGCCGCCCCCTGCCCGGGACAGGCCTGAAGCTCTTGGTCTCGTGTTCAGCGGCAGGCAGGCCCCCTGGTCTGTGCACAGAGCTCTCTCCCTCTCCTGGCCCCTTGTCCTTCCTCGTGTGTTGCCCTGTCCACCTGAGTGTGAGCGAGGCGGTGTGTGTGTCCCTTTGTCCCCGTTAGAAATAGAGCAGAGTAGCTTAGGCTTCCCAGGAGAGGAAGAGGAGCTTGTGTGACTCAGCCAGGGGTGCCCTGTCACAGCGCGGGCAGAGACAGAGCCCGGCCTGGCCCTTTGCTCCTGAGGACAGAGCGAAGCCGCTTAGTGGTGGCACGGGCTGCGGGCCCCGCCTGTAGCCAGGCCTGGGGCTGTGCCCGTGCTGCGGGGCTGCCTGTCCTGTCCTGCTGGTGACCTGCCAGCGTGCCTGGCCTGCCCTCGCAGCAGGCAGCAGCTCCAGCCCCCTGTAAGCAGGGGTGCAGCCTCTTTGGCAGCTGCTTTGCCAGCCCAGCTTTGTTTGCCCAGAGGACCTCGCTGCCACTGTCACCAGTGCCAGACCTGCGGCCAACGATGAGGTGAGACCGCCTGGACTTGCAGGCTTTGCTGCTGGTGAGGGGTCTGGGGGTGTTTCGGTGGTGGTTTGCAGAGTTCCCTCTGGGGCTCTTGGGTGCCCTATCCCTTCAGTTCTTGGAGCTGGAGCTTCTCAGGCCTAACTGTGTCCTCCTTGCTTGGCAGAAGGCGTCGAGGGAGAAAGAAGAGACGGCGTGGCAAGAGGATCGGATGCTTCGAGGTCAAGAGTGGAACGGCGTGGCAAGACAACGGAGCAAGAGGATCAGACGCTTCGTGGTCAAGAAGGTGACACGAGGGACCCTCTGGGCATAGCATCCCTGGTATTTCCAGGAGGCAGATTCCTAAGAGTCTGCTGGGCACCTTCACGGTGCCCTGTTTTGTGCTGGGCGACCTCCCTGTAAGCAGGGCTGGGTCTTTGCGTTGCAGCTGTTGGCCTTTTGCCATTGGGCTGCTTTGGCTGGCCGGAGAGAGAGGCAGCCCTGTAAGGAGGGTGAGAGCCCCGGTATCCGAAATCAAGGAGGCAAATGCAGCTCCCCCAGATCAGCTGTGAGTGGGGAAGGGCCTTTTCCCCGTCCCTGGCAGCTTTCAGTTTTCTGGGTTGAGCCACAAAGGGAACAGGGGAAGGGCCTGAAGCATACAACACTGGCATGGGACAAGCTGTGCTTGGAGGCTTTGGAGCAGGTGCGGGGGGATGTGTGGCCCAGTGGTGGTTTGCAGAGTTCCCTCTGGGGCTCTTGGGTGCCCTTTCCCTTCAGTTCCTGGAGCTTCTCAGGCCTAACTGTGTCCTCCTTGCTTGGCAGAAGGCGTCGAGGGAGAAAGAAGAGACGGCGTGGCAAGAGGATCGGACGCTTCGAGGTCAAGAGTGGAACGGCGTGGCAAGACAACGGAGCAAGAGGATCGGCGGCTTCGTGGTCAAGAAGAGGTGGCACGAGGGACCCTCTGGGCATAGCATCCCTGGTATTTCCAGGAGGCAGATTCCTAAGAGTCTGCTGGGCACCTTCACGGTGCCCTGTTTTGTGCTGGGCGACCTCCCTGTAAGCAGGGCTGGGTCTTTGCGTTGCAGCCGTTGGCCTTTTGCCATTGGGCTGCTTTGGCTGGCCGGAGAGAGAGGCAGCCCTGTAAGGAGGGTGAGAGCCTCGGTCTCTGCAGCCAAGGGGGGAAGTGGAGCACCCCCAGGCCGCCCTGTAAGCGGGGCTGGGCCTTTTCCCCTGGTCCATGGCTTTGTGCCCCTGGCCAGCGTGTGAGCCCTGTACTCGGGGCGTGTCACAGCCTGCTGTGCCTTGGCCTCCCCTGAATCCTCTGAGCAGGTTTAGGCCCTTGTAGCCTCCCTGCAGCCGCCCCCTGCCCGGGACAGGCCTGAAGCTCTTGGTCTCGTGTTCAGCGGCAGGCAGGCCCCCTGGTCTGTGCACAGAGCTCTCTCCCTCTCCTGGCCCCTTGTCCTTCCTTGTGTGTTGCCCTGTCCACCTGAGTGTGAGCGAGGCGGTGTGTGTGTCCCTTTGTCCCCGTTAGAAATAGAGCAGAGTAGCTTAGGCTTCCCAGGAGAGGAAGAGGAGCTTGTGTGACTCAGCCAGGGGTGCCCTGTCACAGCGCGGGCAGAGACAGAGCCCGGCCTGGCCCTTTGCTCCTGAGGACAGAGCGAAGCCGCTTAGTGGCGGCACGGGCTGCGGGCCCCGCCTGTAGCCAGGCCTGGGGCTGTGCCCGTGCTGCGGGGCTGCCTGTCCTGTCCTGCTGGTGACCTGCCAGCGTGCCTGGCCTGCCCTCGCAGCAGGCAGCAGCTCCAGCCCCCTGTAAGCAGGGGTGCAGCCTCTTTGGCAGCTGCTTTGCCAGCCCAGCTTTGTTTGCCCAGAGGACCTCGCTGCCACTGTCACCAGTGCCAGACCTGCGGCCAACGATGAGGTGAGACCGCCTGGACTTGCAGGCTTTGCTGCTGGTGAGGGGTCTGGGGGTGTTTCGGTGGTGGTTTGCAGAGTTCCCTCTGGGGCTCTTGGGTGCCCTTTCCCTTCAGTTCCTGGAGCTTCTCAGGCCTAACTGTGTCCTCCTTGCTTGGCAGAAGGCGTCGAGGGAGAAAGAAGAGACGGCGTGGCAAGAGGATCGGACGCTTCGAGGTCAAGAGTGGAACGGCGTGGCAAGACAACGGAGCAAGAGGATCAGACGCTTCGTGGTCAGGAAGGTGACACGAGGGACCCTCTGGGCATAGCATCCCTGGTATTTCCAGGAGGCAGATTCCTAAGAGTCTGCTGGGCACCTTCACGGTGCCCTGTTTTGTGCTGGGCGACCTCCCTGTAAGCAGGGCTGGGTCTTTGCATTGCAGCCGTTGGCCTTTTGCCATTGGGCTGCTTTGGCTGGCCAGAGAGAGAGGCAGCCCTGTAAGGAGGGTGAGAGCCCCGGTATCTGAAATCAAGGAGGCAAATGCAGCTCCCCCAGATCAGCTGTGAGTGGGGAAGGGCCTTTTCCCCGTCCCTGGCAGCTTTCAGTTTTCTGGGTTGAGCCACAAAGGGAACAGGGGAAGGGCCTGAAGCATACAACACTGGCATGGGATAAGCTGTGCTTGGAGGCTTTGGAGCAGGTGCGGGGGGATGTGTGGCCCAGTGGTGGTTTGCAGAGTTCCCTCTGGGGCTCTTGGGTGCCCTTTCCCTTCAGTTCCTGGAGCTTCTCAGGCCTAACTGTGTCCTCCTTGCTTGGCAGAAGGCGTCGAGGGAGAAAGAAGAGACGGCGTGGCAAGAGGATCGGACGCTTCGAGGTCAAGAGTGGAACGGCGTGGCAAGACAACGGAGCAAGAGGATCGGCGGCTTCGTGGTCAAGAAGAGGTGGCACGAGGGACCCTCTGGGCATAGCATCCCTGGTATTTCCAGGAGGCAGATTCCTAAGAGTCTGCTGGGCACCTTCACGGTGCCCTGTTTTGTGCTGGGCGACCTCCCTGTAAGCAGGGCTGGGTCTTTGCGTTGCAGCCGTTGGCCTTTTGCCATTGGGCTGCTTTGGCTGGCCGGAGAGAGAGGCAGCCCTGTAAGGAGGGTGAGAGCCTCGGTCTCTGCAGCCAAGGGGGGAAGTGGAGCACCCCCAGGCCGCCCTGTAAGCGGGGCTGGGCCTTTTCCCCTGGTCCATGGCTTTGTGCCCCTGGCCAGCGTGTGAGCCCTGTACTCGGGGCGTGTCACAGCCTGCTGTGCCTTGGCCTCCCCTGAATCCTCTGAGCAGGTTTAGGCCCTTGTGGCCTCCCTGCAGCCGCCCCCTGCCCGGGACAGGCCTGAAGCTCTTGGTCTCGTGTTCAGCGGCAGGCAGGCCCCCTGGTCTGTGCACAGAGCTCTCTCCCTCTCCTGGCCCCTTGTCCTTCCTCGTGTGTTGCCCTGTCCACCTGAGTGTGAGCGAGGCGGTGTGTGTGTCCCTTTGTCCCCGTTAGAAATAGAGCAGAGTAGCTTAGGCTTCCCAGGAGAGGAAGAGGAGCTTGTGTGACTCAGCCAGGGGTGCCCTGTCACAGCGCGGGCAGAGACAGAGCCCGGCCTGGCCCTTTGCTCCTGAGGACAGAGCGAAGCCGCTTAGTGGTGGCACGGGCTGCGGGCCCCGCCTGTAGCCAGGCCTGGGGCTGTGCCCGTGCTGCGGGGCTGCCTGTCCTGTCCTGCTGGTGACCTGCCAGCGTGCCTGGCCTGCCCTCGCAGCAGGCAGCAGCTCCAGCCCCCTGTAAGCAGGGGTGCAGCCTCTTTGGCAGCTGCTTTGCCAGCCCAGCTTTGTTTGCCCAGAGGACCTCGCTGCCACTGTCACCAGTGCCAGACCTGCGGCCAACGATGAGGTGAGACCGCCTGGACTTGCAGGCTTTGCTGCTGGTGAGGGGTCTGGGGGTGTTTCGGTGGTGGTTTGCAGAGTTCCCTCTGGGGCTCTTGGGTGCCCTTTCCCTTCAGTTCCTGGAGCTTCTCAGGCCTAACTGTGTCCTCCTTGCTTGGCAGAAGGCGTCGAGGGAGAAAGAAGAGACGGCGTGGCAAGAGGATCGGACGCTTCGAGGTCAAGAGTGGAACGGCGTGGCAAGACAACGGAGCAAGAGGATCAGACGCTTCGTGGTCAGGAAGGTGACACGAGGGACCCTCTGGGCATAGCATCCCTGGTATTTCCAGGAGGCAGATTCCTAAGAGTCTGCTGGGCACCTTCACGGTGCCCTGTTTTGTGCTGGGCGACCTCCCTGTAAGCAGGGCTGGGTCTTTGCATTGCAGCCGTTGGCCTTTTGCCATTGGGCTGCTTTGGCTGGCCAGAGAGAGAGGCAGCCCTGTAAGGAGGGTGAGAGCCCCGGTATCCGAAATCAAGGAGGCAAATGCAGCTCCCCCAGATCAGCTGTGAGTGGGGAAGGGCCTTTTCCCCGTCCCTGGCAGCTTTCAGTTTTCTGGGTTGAGCCACAAAGGGAACAGGGGAAGGGCCTGAAGCATACAACACTGGCATGGGATAAGCTGTGCTTGGAGGCTTTGGAGCAGGTGCGGGGGGATGTGTGGCCCAGTGGTGGTTTGCAGAGTTCCCTCTGGGGCTCTTGGGTGCCCTTTCCCTTCAGTTCCTGGAGCTTCTCAGGCCTAACTGTGTCCTCCTTGCTTGGCAGAAGGCGTCGAGGGAGAAAGAAGAGACGGCGTGGCAAGAGGATCGGACGCTTCGAGGTCAAGAGTGGAACGGCGTGGCAAGACAACGGAGCAAGAGGATCGGCGGCTTCGTGGTCAAGAAGAGGTGGCACGAGGGACCCTCTGGGCATAGCATCCCTGGTATTTCCAGGAGGCAGATTCCTAAGAGTCTGCTGGGCACCTTCACGGTGCCCTGTTTTGTGCTGGGCGACCTCCCTGTAAGCAGGGCTGGGTCTTTGCGTTGCAGCCGTTGGCCTTTTGCCATTGGGCTGCTTTGGCTGGCCGGAGAGAGAGGCAGCCCTGTAAGGAGGGTGAGAGCCTCGGTCTCTGCAGCCAAGGGGGGAAGTGGAGCACCCCCAGGCCGCCCTGTAAGCGGGGCTGGGCCTTTTCCCCTGGTCCATGGCTTTGTGCCCCTGGCCAGCGTGTGAGCCCTGTACTCGGGGCGTGTCACAGCCTGCTGTGCCTTGGCCTCCCCTGAATCCTCTGAGCAGGTTTAGGCCCTTGTGGCCTCCCTGCAGCCGCCCCCTGCCCGGGACAGGCCTGAAGCTCTTGGTCTCGTGTTCAGCGGCAGGCAGGCCCCCTGGTCTGTGCACAGAGCTCTCTCCCTCTCCTGGCCCCTTGTCCTTCCTCGTGTGTTGCCCTGTCCACCTGAGTGTGAGCGAGGCGGTGTGTGTGTCCCTTTGTCCCCGTTAGAAATAGAGCAGAGTAGCTTAGGCTTCCCAGGAGAGGAAGAGGAGCTTGTGTGACTCAGCCAGGGGTGCCCTGTCACAGCGCGGGCAGAGACAGAGCCCGGCCTGGCCCTTTGCTCCTGAGGACAGAGCGAAGCCGCTTAGTGGCGGCACGGGCTGCGGGCCCCGCCTGTAGCCAGGCCTGGGGCTGTGCCCGTGCTGCGGGGCTGCCTGTCCTGTCCTGCTGGTGACCTGCCAGCGTGCCTGGCCTGCCCTCGCAGCAGGCAGCAGCTCCAGCCCCCTGTAAGCAGGGGTGCAGCCTCTTTGGCAGCTGCTTTGCCAGCCCAGCTTTGTTTGCCCAGAGGACCTCGCTGCCACTGTCACCAGTGCCAGACCTGCGGCCAACGATGAGGTGAGACCGCCTGGACTTGCAGGCTTTGCTGCTAGTGAGGGGTCTGGGGGTGTTTCGGTGGTGGTTTGCAGAGTTCCCTCTGGGGCTCTTGGGTGCCCTATCCCTTCAGTTCTTGGAGCTGGAGCTTCTCAGGCCTAACTGTGTCCTCCTTGCTTGGCAGAAGGCGTCGAGGGAGAAAGAAGAGACGGCGTGGCAAGAGGATCGGATGCTTCGAGGTCAAGAGTGGAACGGCGTGGCAAGACAACGGAGCAAGAGGATCAGACGCTTCGTGGTCAAGAAGGTGACACGAGGGACCCTCTGGGCATAGCATCCCTGGTATTTCCAGGAGGCAGATTCCTAAGAGTCTGCTGGGCACCTTCACGGTGCCCTGTTTTGTGCTGGGCGACCTCCCTGTAAGCAGGGCTGGGTCTTTGCGTTGCAGCCGTTGGCCTTTTGCCATTGGGCTGCTTTGGCTGGCCGGAGAGAGAGGCAGCCGTGTAAGGAGGGTGAGAGCCCCGGTATCCGAAATCAAGGAGGCAAATGCAGCTCCCCCAGATCAGCTGTGAGTGGGGAAGGGCCTTTTCCCCGTCCCTGGCAGCTTTCAGTTTTCTGGGTTGAGCCACAAAGGGAACAGGGGAAGGGCCTGAAGCATACAACACTGGCATGGGACAAGCTGTGCTTGGAGGCTTTGGAGCAGGTGCGGGGGGATGTGTGGCCCAGTGGTGGTTTGCAGAGTTCCCTCTGGGGCTCTTGGGTGCCCTTTCCCTTCAGTTCCTGGAGCTTCTCAGGCCTAACTGTGTCCTCCTTGCTTGGCAGAAGGCGTCGAGGGAGAAAGAAGAGACGGCGTGGCAAGAGGATCGGACGCTTCGAGGTCAAGAGTGGAACGGCGTGGCAAGACAACGGAGCAAGAGGATCGGCGGCTTCGTGGTCAAGAAGAGGTGGCACGAGGGACCCTCTGGGCATAGCATCCCTGGTATTTCCAGGAGGCAGATTCCTAAGAGTCTGCTGGGCACCTTCACGGTGCCCTGTTTTGTGCTGGGCGACCTCCCTGTAAGCAGGGCTGGGTCTTTGCGTTGCAGCCGTTGGCCTTTTGCCATTGGGCTGCTTTGGCTGGCCGGAGAGAGAGGCAGCCCTGTAAGGAGGGTGAGAGCCTCGGTCTCTGCAGCCAAGGGGGGAAGTGGAGCACCCCCAGGCCGCCCTGTAAGCGGGGCTGGGCCTTTTCCCCTGGTCCATGGCTTTGTGCCCCTGGCCAGCGTGTGAGCCCTGTACTCGGGGCGTGTCACAGCCTGCTGTGCCTTGGCCTCCCCTGAATCCTCTGAGCAGGTTTAGGCCCTTGTGGCCTCCCTGCAGCCGCCCCCTGCCCGGGACAGGCCTGAAGCTCTTGGTCTCGTGTTCAGCGGCAGGCAGGCCCCCTGGTCTGTGCACAGAGCTCTCTCCCTCTCCTGGCCCCTTGTCCTTCCTCGTGTGTTGCCCTGTCCACCTGAGTGTGAGCGAGGCGGTGTGTGTGTCCCTTTGTCCCCGTTAGAAATAGAGCAGAGTAGCTTAGGCTTCCCAGGAGAGGAAGAGGAGCTTGTGTGACTCAGCCAGGGGTGCCCTGTCACAGCGCGGGCAGAGACAGAGCCCGGCCTGGCCCTTTGCTCCTGAGGACAGAGCGAAGCCGCTTAGTGGCGGCACGGGCTGCGGGCCCCGCCTGTAGCCAGGCCTGGGGCTGTGCCCGTGCTGCGGGGCTGCCTGTCCTGTCCTGCTGGTGACCTGCCAGCGTGCCTGGCCTGCCCTCGCAGCAGGCAGCAGCTCCAGCCCCCTGTAAGCAGGGGTGCAGCCTCTTTGGCAGCTGCTTTGCCAGCCCAGCTTTGTTTGCCCAGAGGACCTCGCTGCCACTGTCACCAGTGCCAGACCTGCGGCCAACGATGAGGTGAGACCGCCTGGACTTGCAGGCTTTGCTGCTGGTGAGGGGTCTGGGGGTGTTTCGGTGGTGGTTTGCAGAGTTGCCTCTGGGGCTCTTGGGTGCCCTATCCCTTCAGTTCTTGGAGCTGGAGCTTCTCAGGCCTAACTGTGTCCTCCTTGCTTGGCAGAAGGCGTCGAGGGAGAAAGAAGAGACGGCGTGGCAAGAGGATCGGACGCTTCGAGGTCAAGAGTGGAACGGCGTGGCAAGACAACGGAGCAAGAGGATCGGCGGCTTCGTGGTCAAGAAGAGGTGGCACGAGGGACCCTCTGGGCATAGCATCCCTGGTATTTCCAGGAGGCAGATTCCTAAGAGTCTGCTGGGCACCTTCACGGTGCCCTGTTTTGTGCTGGGCGACCTCCCTGTAAGCAGGGCTGGGTCTTTGCGTTGCAGCCGTTGGCCTTTTGCCATTGGGCTGCTTTGGCTGGCCGGAGAGAGAGGCAGCCCTGTAAGGAGGGTGAGAGCCTCGGTCTCTGCAGCCAAGGGGGGAAGTGGAGCACCCCCAGGCCGCCCTGTAAGCGGGGCTGGGCCTTTTCCCCTGGTCCATGGCTTTGTGCCCCTGGCCAGCGTGTGAGCCCTGTACTCGGGGCGTGTCACAGCCTGCTGTGCCTTGGCCTCCCCTGAATCCTCTGAGCAGGTTTAGGCCCTTGTGGCCTCCCTGCAGCCGCCCCCTGCCCGGGACAGGCCTGAAGCTCTTGGTCTCGTGTTCAGCGGCAGGCAGGCCCCCTGGTCTGTGCACAGAGCTCTCTCCCTCTCCTGGCCCCTTGTCCTTCCTCGTGTGTTGCCCTGTCCACCTGAGTGTGAGCGAGGCGGTGTGTGTGTCCCTTTGTCCCCGTTAGAAATAGAGCAGAGTAGCTTAGGCTTCCCAGGAGAGGAAGAGGAGCTTGTGTGACTCAGCCAGGGGTGCCCTGTCACAGCGCGGGCAGAGACAGAGCCCGGCCTGGCCCTTTGCTCCTGAGGACAGAGCGAAGCCGCTTAGTGGTGGCACGGGCTGCGGGCCCCGCCTGTAGCCAGGCCTGGGGCTGTGCCCGTGCTGCGGGGCTGCCTGTCCTGTCCTGCTGGTGACCTGCCAGCGTGCCTGGCCTGCCCTCGCAGCAGGCAGCAGCTCCAGCCCCCTGTAAGCAGGGGTGCAGCCTCTTTGGCAGCTGCTTTGCCAGCCCAGCTTTGTTTGCCCAGAGGACCTCGCTGCCACTGTCACCAGTGCCAGACCTGCGGCCAACGATGAGGTGAGACCGCCTGGACTTGCAGGCTTTGCTGCTGGTGAGGGGTCTGGGGGTGTTTCGGTGGTGGTTTGCAGAGTTGCCTCTGGGGCTCTTGGGTGCCCTATCCCTTCAGTTCTTGGAGCTGGAGCTTCTCAGGCCTAACTGTGTCCTCCTTGCTTGGCAGAAGGCGTCGAGGGAGAAAGAAGAGACGGCGTGGCAAGAGGATCGGATGCTTCGAGGTCAAGAGTGGAACGGCGTGGCAAGACAACGGAGCAAGAGGATCAGACGCTTCGTGGTCAAGAAGGTGACACGAGGGACCCTCTGGGCATAGCATCCCTGGTATTTCCAGGAGGCAGATTCCTAAGAGTCTGCTGGGCACCTTCACGGTGCCCTGTTTTGTGCTGGGCGACCTCCCTGTAAGCAGGGCTGGGTCTTTGCGTTGCAGCCGTTGGCCTTTTGCCATTGGGCTGCTTTGGCTGGCCGGAGAGAGAGGCAGCCCTGTAAGGAGGGTGAGAGCCCCGGTATCCGAAATCAAGGAGGCAAATGCAGCTCCCCCAGATCAGCTGTGAGTGGGGAAGGGCCTTTTCCCCGTCCCTGGCAGCTTTCAGTTTTCTGGGTTGAGCCACAAAGGGAACAGGGGAAGGGCCTGAAGCATACAACACTGGCATGGGACAAGCTGTGCTTGGAGGCTTTGGAGCAGGTGCGGGGGATGTGTGGCCCAGTGGTGGTTTGCAGAGTTCCCTCTGGGGCTCTTGGGTGCCCTTTCCCTTCAGTTCCTGGAGCTTCTCAGGCCTAACTGTGTCCTCCTTGCTTGGCAGAAGGCGTCGAGGGAGAAAGAAGAGACGGCGTGGCAAGAGGATCGGACGCTTCGAGGTCAAGAGTGGAACGGCGTGGCAAGACAACGGAGCAAGAGGATCGGCGGCTTCGTGGTCAAGAAGAGGTGGCACGAGGGACCCTCTGGGCATAGCATCCCTGGTATTTCCAGGAGGCAGATTCCTAAGAGTCTGCTGGGCACCTTCACGGTGCCCTGTTTTGTGCTGGGCGACCTCCCTGTAAGCAGGGCTGGGTCTTTGCGTTGCAGCCGTTGGCCTTTTGCCATTGGGCTGCTTTGGCTGGCCGGAGAGAGAGGCAGCCCTGTAAGGAGGGTGAGAGCCTCGGTCTCTGCAGCCAAGGGGGGAAGTGGAGCACCCCCAGGCCGCCCTGTAAGCGGGGCTGGGCCTTTTCCCCTGGTCCATGGCTTTGTGCCCCTGGCCAGCGTGTGAGCCCTGTACTCGGGGCGTGTCACAGCCTGCTGTGCCTTGGCCTCCCCTGAATCCTCTGAGCAGGTTTAGGCCCTTGTGGCCTCCCTGCAGCCGCCCCCTGCCCGGGACAGGCCTGAAGCTCTTGGTCTCGTGTTCAGCGGCAGGCAGGCCCCCTGGTCTGTGCACAGAGCTCTCTCCCTCTCCTGGCCCCTTGTCCTTCCTTGTGTGTTGCCCTGTCCACCTGAGTGTGAGCGAGGCGGTGTGTGTGTCCCTTTGTCCCCGTTAGAAATAGAGCAGAGTAGCTTAGGCTTCCCAGGAGAGGAAGAGGAGCTTGTGTGACTCAGCCAGGGGTGCCCTGTCACAGCGCGGGCAGAGACAGAGCCCGGCCTGGCCCTTTGCTCCTGAGGACAGAGCGAAGCCGCTTAGTGGCGGCACGGGCTGCGGGCCCCGCCTGTAGCCAGGCCTGGGGCTGTGCCCGTGCTGCGGGGCTGCCTGTCCTGTCCTGCTGGTGACCTGCCAGCGTGCCTGGCCTGCCCTCGCAGCAGGCAGCAGCTCCAGCCCCCTGTAAGCAGGGGTGCAGCCTCTTTGGCAGCTGCTTTGCCAGCCCAGCTTTGTTTGCCCAGAGGACCTCGCTGCCACTGTCACCAGTGCCAGACCTGCGGCCAACGATGAGGTGAGACCGCCTGGACTTGCAGGCTTTGCTGCTGGTGAGGGGTCTGGGGGTGTTTCGGTGGTGGTTTGCAGAGTTCCCTCTGGGGCTCTTGGGTGCCCTTTCCCTTCAGTTCCTGGAGCTTCTCAGGCCTAACTGTGTCCTCCTTGCTTGGCAGAAGGCGTCGAGGGAGAAAGAAGAGACGGCGTGGCAAGAGGATCGGACGCTTCGAGGTCAAGAGTGGAACGGCGTGGCAAGACAACGGAGCAAGAGGATCAGACGCTTCGTGGTCAGGAAGGTGACACGAGGGACCCTCTGGGCATAGCATCCCTGGTATTTCCAGGAGGCAGATTCCTAAGAGTCTGCTGGGCACCTTCACGGTGCCCTGTTTTGTGCTGGGCGACCTCCCTGTAAGCAGGGCTGGGTCTTTGCATTGCAGCCGTTGGCCTTTTGCCATTGGGCTGCTTTGGCTGGCCGGAGAGAGAGGCAGCCCTGTAAGGAGGGTGAGAGCCCCGGTATCCGAAATCAAGGAGGCAAATGCAGCTCCCCCAGATCAGCTGTGAGTGGGGAAGGGCCTTTTCCCCGTCCCTGGCAGCTTTCAGTTTTCTGGGTTGAGCCACAAAGGGAACAGGGGAAGGGCCTGAAGCATACAACACTGGCATGGGACAAGCTGTGCTTGGAGGCTTTGGAGCAGGTGCGGGGGGATGTGTGGCCCAGTGGTGGTTTGCAGAGTTCCCTCTGGGGCTCTTGGGTGCCCTTTCCCTTCAGTTCCTGGAGCTTCTCAGGCCTAACTGTGTCCTCCTTGCTTGGCAGAAGGCGTCGAGGGAGAAAGAAGAGACGGCGTGGCAAGAGGATCGGACGCTTCGAGGTCAAGAGTGGAACGGCGTGGCAAGACAACGGAGCAAGAGGATCGGCGGCTTCGTGGTCAAGAAGAGGTGGCACGAGGGACCCTCTGGGCATAGCATCCCTGGTATTTCCAGGAGGCAGATTCCTAAGAGTCTGCTGGGCACCTTCACGGTGCCCTGTTTTGTGCTGGGCGACCTCCCTGTAAGCAGGGCTGGGTCTTTGCGTTGCAGCCGTTGGCCTTTTGCCATTGGGCTGCTTTGGCTGGCCGGAGAGAGAGGCAGCCCTGTAAGGAGGGTGAGAGCCTCGGTCTCTGCAGCCAAGGGGGGAAGTGGAGCACCCCCAGGCCGCCCTGTAAGCGGGGCTGGGCCTTTTCCCCTGGTCCATGGCTTTGTGCCCCTGGCCAGCGTGTGAGCCCTGTACTCGGGGCGTGTCACAGCCTGCTGTGCCTTGGCCTCCCCTGAATCCTCTGAGCAGGTTTAGGCCCTTGTGGCCTCCCTGCAGCCGCCCCCTGCCCGGGACAGGCCTGAAGCTCTTGGTCTCGTGTTCAGCGGCAGGCAGGCCCCCTGGTCTGTGCACAGAGCTCTCTCCCTCTCCTGGCCCCTTGTCCTTCCTCGTGTGTTGCCCTGTCCACCTGAGTGTGAGCGAGGCGGTGTGTGTGTCCCTTTGTCCCCGTTAGAAATAGAGCAGAGTAGCTTAGGCTTCCCAGGAGAGGAAGAGGAGCTTGTGTGACTCAGCCAGGGGTGCCCTGTCACAGCGCGGGCAGAGACAGAGCCCGGCCTGGCCCTTTGCTCCTGAGGACAGAGCGAAGCCGCTTAGTGGCGGCACGGGCTGCGGGCCCCGCCTGTAGCCAGGCCTGGGGCTGTGCCCGTGCTGCGGGGCTGCCTGTCCTGTCCTGCTGGTGACCTGCCAGCGTGCCTGGCCTGCCCTCGCAGCAGGCAGCAGCTCCAGCCCCCTGTAAGCAGGGGTGCAGCCTCTTTGGCAGCTGCTTTGCCAGCCCAGCTTTGTTTGCCCAGAGGACCTCGCTGCCACTGTCACCAGTGCCAGACCTGCGGCCAACGATGAGGTGAGACCGCCTGGACTTGCAGGCTTTGCTGCTGGTGAGGGGTCTGGGGGTGTTTCGGTGGTGGTTTGCAGAGTTCCCTCTGGGGCTCTTGGGTGCCCTATCCCTTCAGTTCTTGGAGCTGGAGCTTCTCAGGCCTAACTGTGTCCTCCTTGCTTGGCAGAAGGCGTCGAGGGAGAAAGAAGAGACGGCGTGGCAAGAGGATCGGACGCTTTGAGGTCAAGAGTGGAACGGCGTGGCAAGACAACGGAGCAAGAGGATCGGCGGCTTCGTGGTCAAGAAGAGGTGGCACGAGGGACCCTCTGGGCATAGCATCCCTGGTATTTCCAGGAGGCAGATTCCTAAGAGTCTGCTGGGCACCTTCACGGTGCCCTGTTTTGTGCTGGGCGACCTCCCTGTAAGCAGGGCTGGGTCTTTGCGTTGCAGCTGTTGGCCTTTTGCCATTGGGCTGCTTTGGCTGGCCGGAGAGAGAGGCAGCCCTGTAAGGAGGGTGAGAGCCCCGGTATCCGAAATCAAGGAGGCAAATGCAGCTCCCCCAGATCAGCTGTGAGTGGGGAAGGGCCTTTTCCCCGTCCCTGGCAGCTTTCAGTTTTCTGGGTTGAGCCACAAAGGGAACAGGGGAAGGGCCTGAAGCATACAACACTGGCATGGGACAAGCTGTGCTTGGAGGCTTTGGAGCAGGTGCGGGGGGATGTGTGGCCCAGTGGTGGTTTGCAGAGTTCCCTCTGGGGCTCTTGGGTGCCCTTTCCCTTCAGTTCCTGGAGCTTCTCAGGCCTAACTGTGTCCTCCTTGCTTGGCAGAAGGCGTCGAGGGAGAAAGAAGAGACGGCGTGGCAAGAGGATCGGACGCTTCGAGGTCAAGAGTGGAACGGCGTGGCAAGACAACGGAGCAAGAGGATCGGCGGCTTCGTGGTCAAGAAGAGGTGGCACGAGGGACCCTCTGGGCATAGCATCCCTGGTATTTCCAGGAGGCAGATTCCTAAGAGTCTGCTGGGCACCTTCACGGTGCCCTGTTTTGTGCTGGGCGACCTCCCTGTAAGCAGGGCTGGGTCTTTGCGTTGCAGCCGTTGGCCTTTTGCCATTGGGCTGCTTTGGCTGGCCGGAGAGAGAGGCAGCCCTGTAAGGAGGGTGAGAGCCTCGGTCTCTGCAGCCAAGGGGGGAAGTGGAGCACCCCCAGGCCGCCCTGTAAGCAGGGCTGGGCCTTTTCCCCTGGTCCATGGCTTTGTGCCCCTGGCCAGCGTGTGAGCCCTGTACTCGGGGCGTGTCACAGCCTGCTGTGCCTTGGCCTCCCCTGAATCCTCTGAGCAGGTTTAGGCCCTTGTGGCCTCCCTGCAGCCGCCCCCTGCCCGGGACAGGCCTGAAGCTCTTGGTCTCGTGTTCAGCGGCAGGCAGGCCCCCTGGTCTGTGCACAGAGCTCTCTCCCTCTCCTGGCCCCTTGTCCTTCCTCGTGTGTTGCCCTGTCCACCTGAGTGTGAGCGAGGCGGTGTGTGTGTCCCTTTGTCCCCGTTAGAAATAGAGCAGAGTAGCTTAGGCTTCCCAGGAGAGGAAGAGGAGCTTGTGTGACTCAGCCAGGGGTGCCCTGTCACAGCGCGGGCAGAGACAGAGCCCGGCCTGGCCCTTTGCTCCTGAGGACAGAGCGAAGCCGCTTAGTGGTGGCACGGGCTGCGGGCCCCGCCTGTAGCCAGGCCTGGGGCTGTGCCCGTGCTGCGGGGCTGCCTGTCCTGTCCTGCTGGTGACCTGCCAGCGTGCCTGGCCTGCCCTCGCAGCAGGCAGCAGCTCCAGCCCCCTGTAAGCAGGGGTGCAGCCTCTTTGGCAGCTGCTTTGCCAGCCCAGCTTTGTTTGCCCAGAGGACCTCGCTGCCACTGTCACCAGTGCCAGACCTGCGGCCAACGATGAGGTGAGACCGCCTGGACTTGCAGGCTTTGCTGCTGGTGGAGTTTGGTGGGAGAGAGATTTTTCCATTTAGAAGTTTCTAAGTTCTTTCTGCCCAAGAATTTCCTATGGTGTTTATAGGTGTCAGGGGCTCCACAATTGTATTTCTATCTTTTTGCCCCCACCTTTAGGGTATTTGCTCATCTTTAGATTGATTGGTTTTGTCTTGTCTCTGAACATGTTTTCTGTTTTTTGCAGCATAAAACCTCTTTATCTCAGCATTAACAAAATTCTTTTTTGTTTTTTTTCTTCCAGGAACACCAGCTTTGATTTCTTTTCCTTCAATAAAATACTTTTTTTGTATCTCGTGTGGAGTTTTTCTTGCCCCTTTTTCTCTCATGATTTTACACTTGTCCTGTGTTTCTTTGACATTTTCCCCTGCAGTCGTAGATTGTGGTGTCATGAGTTGTTTGTCCATCCTTGGTGTTCCTAAATGCAGGTTTGTTACCACGGTTTGGTGTCCAGGTAGGTGCCTTTACGATGCTGCAGCTTATATATTATGGGCAGATTTCTGTGAATTACCTGAAGAGAACATGAGAGTGAGTTGTAATCAAGTGCTGCCTGGCAGCATCTCAAACACCTTAGGCAGAAATGTTCTACCAGATGCTGTGTAGCTTCTGCTTTGGAACATGCTCGAGGTCCCTGAGCCACAGGGAGACATTTCTTCCATTACATACAGACAGGAGGTGGTTTTGCAATGAAGACTTGAACATTTAAGGGAGATTTATTAAGTATGTGTTGTCTTTTCTTGTTTATTCCTGGTGTTCTCAGCTGTGAATTCCTCAGCAATAGGAGAGCAATCTCAGCAAAACCTGATTTTACTCAGGTCTGTCGTGCTTCTTTGCAAACTTAAAGAATTTGCAAGTGGCAGGGCCTCCGCTGGCTGAGTTTTAGGTACAGTAGATAATAATAACTAATAGAAAGGTAAGTAATTGATAATAATAGTAGATAATAAATAATTAATGATAATGGATAGTAAGTAATAGCTCAGAGAGATGAGGACTCACAGGCACAGTTCTTCAAGTGCCTGAGTAAGTTCTCACTGCTACAATCCTGATTTTTTTTTCCACTTTCATTTCTTACCTTTTTCTCTCATTGGGACTCTTCCTAAAAGTCAGTGCTGCTTTATGACAGTGCTGTCTATATCCACACTCCTACACTGATATTTCCAAGGAGAGGGTTGGCCTGGACTTTAAAAGAAAGGAGTTTTTTCAGGGTGTGTTTTTCTGTGGCAAAATTGCTCCCCGGGGATGTGAAGTGACCAACTTGCTGTCCCCGAAGGTGACAGTGGAAGGGTTGAGGGACTTGGGTTCTCAGCTCTGCTGTGAGAGCACAGACGCTTGTGGGTTCTCCAGCCAAAGCAGGAGTGAACAACAAATGGGGGTTGAGCTGCCTGGGTGGCACTTGCACATCTTCAAGCTGAAGACACATTTTCAAGTGAAATCTGAGGTGAATTATGAGGGAGAGAATGATGGGCATGTAGGGAGAAACTATTTCGTGACGAATATATTCGGGGAAAATAATAATTTGTATTGATTAACAATGTATATTGATAATGTATAGTGAGCGGAACTTTCCGGGCGAAATCTGAGGGAAATTGGGAGGCGCAGAGTTAAATTGTCGCAGGGGAACGTAGAATTACTGCGCAGGGAATATTTTGAGGCATTAAATACGGAACTTTTTTTGTTTCCCTGAGGGCCGGGGGTCACTGAGGGGCCATGGGGGTGCCCTGAGGGAGACCAGACGGGGCGGGGCCGTGCCGCTGCACGCGGCTTTTCCCGCCGTTGCCCTCAGAGCCGTCAGCGGCGCGATCCGTGAGGGCGGCGCATGTGAAAAATGCTCCGAGGGGCTAGAGAAAAGGTGTTACAGTGGCCCTGGGGCAAATTAGGTGCTGTTGCAGAGGGAGGGAGTGTTGGGCAGCCGCCTCAGAAGGCAGCAGGGTGTTTCGGTGGAGTTGCTGAGGGAAAAGTTGAGGCAGTTCAGCCGGGGCAGAGCAGCTTCTGAGGGGGAAAAGATGAGGGAGAGCGGAGGGGATGGCTTTACGTGAAATCTGAGGTGAATTGGAAGGGAGAGAATGAAGTTCTCACAGGAAAAAGCTGACTTTGCAGGAGGATTTTTGGGAATTGAATATGAGGTGTCTTGTCTTTCCTGAAGGAGAAGCAGGTGGTACAAGTTTTGCTGTGGGCTGTGAGGGGCCAGGAAAAAGAAGCAAGTGGTATGCGTTTCTAAAAACGAATAAAATGGAAAACGAGTAGAAAAAGGCGATGATGACGCAAAAAACTAATCACTAGAATTGATGTTCATTAGAGACTAATAAAGAAAACATGTAATGTAGAGAAGTAGTGTTTCAGTAGTCAGTTATACTATCCAAGCAGTGCTTAGCAGACAGCATGCAGACCTAACTGGGTCCTTCTTCTTTTACAGAAGCCATGAGGGAAGAAGCAGCAGACATCATGTAGAATGATGCAGCAAGAGACAGAATGAGAAGAGCTGTCTCAAGGTAAAGTGGTTGCACAGGAAACAAGCTCGGGGGATAGCATCACTGAAATTTCAAGGGCACAGGTCCCCAAGAGACTGGTGGGCACCTTCAGGGCAGTCCAGCTGACCTTATGATGGGAAATCGCCCTGTAAGCAGGGCTGGGTCTTTGCGTTGCAGCCGTTGGCCTTTTGCCATTGGGCTGCTTTGGCTGGCCAGAGAGAGAGGCAGCCCTGTAAGGAGGGTGAGAGCCCCGGTATCCGAAATCAAGGAGGCAAATGCAGCTCCCCCAGATCAGCTGTGAGTGGGGAAGGGCCTTTTCCCCGTCCCTGGCAGCTTTCAGTTTTCTGGGTTGAGCCACAAAGGGAACAGGGGAAGGGCCTGAAGCATACAACACTGGCATGGGACAAGCTGTGCTTGGAGGCTTTGGAGCAGGTGCGGGGGGATGTGTGGCCCAGTGGTGGTTTGCAGAGTTCCCTCTGGGGCTCTTGGGTGCCCTTTCCCTTCAGTTCCTGGAGCTTCTCAGGCCTAACTGTGTCCTCCTTGCTTGGCAGAAGGCGTCGAGGGAGAAAGAAGAGACGGCGTGGCAAGAGGATCGGACGCTTCGAGGTCAAGAGTGGAACGGCGTGGCAAGACAACGGAGCAAGAGGATCGGCGGCTTCGTGGTCAAGAAGAGGTGGCACGAGGGACCCTCTGGGCATAGCATCCCTGGTATTTCCAGGAGGCAGATTCCTAAGAGTCTGCTGGGCACCTTCACGGTGCCCTGTTTTGTGCTGGGCGACCTCCCTGTAAGCAGGGCTGGGTCTTTGCGTTGCAGCCGTTGGCCTTTTGCCATTGGGCTGCTTTGGCTGGCCGGAGAGAGAGGCAGCCCTGTAAGGAGGGTGAGAGCCTCGGTCTCTGCAGCCAAGGGGGGAAGTGGAGCACCCCCAGGCCGCCCTGTAAGCGGGGCTGGGCCTTTTCCCCTGGTCCATGGCTTTGTGCCCCTGGCCAGCGTGTGAGCCCTGTACTCGGGGCGTGTCACAGCCTGCTGTGCCTTGGCCTCCCCTGAATCCTCTGAGCAGGTTTAGGCCCTTGTGGCCTCCCTGCAGCCGCCCCCTGCCCGGGACAGGCCTGAAGCTCTTGGTCTCGTGTTCAGCGGCAGGCAGGCCCCCTGGTCTGTGCACAGAGCTCTCTCCCTCTCCTGGCCCCTTGTCCTTCCTCGTGTGTTGCCCTGTCCACCTGAGTGTGAGCGAGGCGGTGTGTGTGTCCCTTTGTCCCCGTTAGAAATAGAGCAGAGTAGCTTAGGCTTCCCAGGAGAGGAAGAGGAGCTTGTGTGACTCAGCCAGGGGTGCCCTGTCACAGCGCGGGCAGAGACAGAGCCCGGCCTGGCCCTTTGCTCCTGAGGACAGAGCGAAGCCGCTTAGTGGTGGCACGGGCTGCGGGCCCCGCCTGTAGCCAGGCCTGGGGCTGTGCCCGTGCTGCGGGGCTGTCTGTCCTGTCCTGCTGGTGACCTGCCAGCGTGCCTGGCCTGCCCTCGCAGCAGGCAGCAGCTCCAGCCCCCTGTAAGCAGGGGTGCAGCCTCTTTGGCAGCTGCTTTGCCAGCCCAGCTTTGTTTGCCCAGAGGACCTCGCTGCCACTGTCACCAGTGCCAGACCTGCGGCCAACGATGAGGTGAGACCGCCTGGACTTGCAGGCTTTGCTGCTGGTGGAGTTGGGTGGGAGAGAGATTTTTCCATTTAGAAGTTTCTAAGTTCTTTCTGCCCAAGAATTTCCTATGGTGTTTATAGGTGTCAGGGGCTCCACAATTGTATTTCTATCTTTTTGCCCCCACCTTTAGGGTATTTGCTCATCTTTAGATTGATTGTTTTTGTCTTGTCTCTGAACATGTTTTCTGTTTTTTGCAGCATAAAACCTCTGTATCTCAGCATTAACAAAGTCTCAGCTTTGCTCAGACTCCTGTCTTTCAAAGAGAGAGCATCTGAAAAAGGTATAACCAAGACCTGTGTTGGCCTGACCTGCACAGGTGAGCTAATTCCTCTTCTGAAACCCACAGTCTGCTCTGATCAAAGAGCCAGGGTGCTCAGTGAGCTTGGAGAATTTTGTGCTTTTTGGGGTCCATTTGCTCCAGCCAGACTAGATCACTTGAAACCTCCTGAAAATGGGTCTACAGATTTGATTAGGTTTCCAACACCTGATTAGCAGGAGAGCTTTAAAACCAAGATGAGATGGCTGTGATGCAGATGGAGAGCACCCAAAACGTCTGAGGCCATCAGGCCCATTCTCTGCAGAGGTCATACCGTGCTGCCTTTGGCTTAGCAGTTCTGATGCAAATGGAAAATGAACTTTTCCCAGGCACATGTGTAAGGGGCTGAGGTGCACCTTCTCTCCACACAACACCCTGAGCTGCCACAAGCCAGAGCTGTGTGCTGGTGCTGGGATGGCACAGTTGATTCATTACATTCATAAACCCAAAAGCTGCAGTGTACCCACTTCAGCAACCAGGTACAAAGGCTGTGAAATGACTGCACGGACCTCTCCCAAGAGCTTGTAGGTGCTGTGCTGCCAATGCTCAGGCTCTGCTGCTTTGCCTGGCACTTTGGGTGCTGTTAAGAGCCAGGCCAGCCCCCAGCTCTGCCATTCAGCCATCGTTTAGCACATTTCAGACACAAAGTCAGGCTGCCAATGAGACTGGCTGCTGCAGATGAGTGATCTGTCATCACCAACCCTTCCCCTTCCATCAAGATTCTCACTGTGCTTCCACTCGTTTCCCTATTTTCACTCGAGGGAGAAGAACTGCAGGGGACAGCCAACGCAGCCCAGTCCTGTATCCTGTGCCCAGCGCTGGCTTAGGAGAAGGGTAAAAGAAGGTACAGCCAGAGAAACCCTTTCCCTTTGAAACCCCCCCCCAGAGTGAGCAGCCGGTGTTTTAAGCCCGAAGTTTGTTTCCAGCCCACCGTGTTTCATAGCGACCCTCCCTGAACACTTCACCGTGTCTCATCCCGGCCGCACCTCAAAACTCCTCGGTGTCCCGATCTCCCGCAGCCGTGAACAGAACCCCAAAGGCCGGGATGCTGCCAGGGGCTGAGCACCCCCCGGGAGCCGGGAGAGGCTTCCCGGGGCTTTCCACTGGAGGTCAGTGTTGGCCTGAGCACGCCGCTGTCACGCCGGGCATCTCGGCCCTGCCACCCCCGCCGCAGAGCCACAGCCGTGGGGTAAAGCAGCATTGCTCCTGCCCTGTGCAAACACAGCAGCTCCATCAGCGGCTCCTGGCCTTGCAGGAGCTTCCCGGATGTAAAGGATCTGAACACAGCGTAGCAGAAATGGTGATGGACCCCCGATAATTCGAGATGTAGCTCAGAGATTGGGCAGTGCTGACTCCCAGGTGCTAATTCCTTAAAATCTCATTACTTGGCAAAGCCAATCTCAGACAGTCCCACTGCCCATCATCCCCATCACTGTCTGACTTTACCAACTCAACCTTGACCTTCAAGAAACACCACTGAATGTCTTGGAGCTGCTTATTTGCAAAAGGCAAAGTATTGCACAGAATAACAGCAAGTTATGGTGTAACATTTCCAGCACTGAGACTGTCAGTGAACAGCTGGCAGCATCCAGAAAAAACCTGACACTACCGGTGGGACCCATAAGTTCTTCAGGAAATGTGTTTCAACTAAAATTTCAGCTAGTGCTGTGTTTGTTTGTAACATGGTAGAAAACACTATTTACAGCTTGGGAATATAATTTAGAAAGAGCATTTTTCCCTGCTTTTTTGAACCTGTTGGAAGCAGCAGGAAGGCAGTACAAGCATGAAATGTGCAGAATGCTGTTGTACACATGCAGACAGACACAGCAGATCAGTCAGTCCTCCCTGTGTAGCCAGAGTTTCCCAGTGAAAAACAAACATCTTTTCAAAGTGGCAGCTCATTTTGGCTGTGTGTTTCTGAACGTGAAGCCTGAGTTATCTGAAATCAGCCTGATTTGCAAAGAGTTATTCCCTGAGAAGTCAGAGAAGATAGCCCAGGTAATCACTAAATCTCCTTGGTGCTGGGGACCAATTCCATTTCCTCCATCAGCATCTCACAGGCTCAGGACAGGGCTCTCCCCACCACGGGGAAGTCCAGAGTACCTCCTGCCATCACCCTGAGGTATGTCATTCTTTTCAATCTCAGAAAGCACAGAAAGTTTTGCTTCTGTCTTTTGTGTGAGCTTGAGATTGTTACAACTGTCATTACAAAATATTCCCTAAACTCCCTGAATAAAGAGGGGAGGATTTCAAAGGAGACTTGGTTTCACAACTGGAATCTGAGTCATAATTACTCCTGTTTCATTCAAATCCCTCTTATTCACTAAACAGGGACATCGAAAAGACACTAAAACAGATGAAGGGCTCAGGTATAGACTTCACAAAGCTTAAAGCTACTCTGTCCCAGCAAGGCTCATGCTTTACATGACACCTTAATCCTACTCATTTGCTAGATTCACCCTGACTGTAAACAAAGCTTTGAAATGGAGGCTTAAAAGCCTCGTTGGGATACATTAACTTAACCAAGAAGACACTCTTAAGGCATTAGTTTAATGACAATCACAATACAAGTTCCCAGAGTTTTGTGCATGTGAGGATTAATATCTAGAGGAAAAAGAAGAAAAGGGGTTTGTTGCCCCTGTTTTCCAGCTGTTTGGCAGTGTAAGGCCCGCGGTGAGGGAGGTTTATTGATGATTTCAGAGGGCTCTGGGCTGGGGCTCAGACAGATACACCAGAGAAGATGTGCAACCCAGTGCTGCCCAGCAGGGGTTGTCCCAATACACCTGGACAGGGTCACCTGCTCTCTCCAAGCCAGCTTTCCCGGGAGTCAGCCCACTGTGGTGACACTTCACACCAGAGCCACGTTGGCTGAAGAGACCCCTGTGGCACAGGCACAAGCGTGGATCTCTTGCAGACACATCCCTAAATCTGGAGCTGGGTACCGCTCTCCACAAAGCCACATAGCAGGAGGGCACGGGCAGCTGGGGGACAGGAGCAAGTCACAGCCCAGCCCCCCCTTCAGCCCAGCCCTCATGGCTCCACCTGAGTTATCACTCAGAGCACCAGGAACTTGGAAAACCCTTTCCAACACCAGCTTCCTGCTGCTGCAAGTCTCCAAGGTGACTGCCGACGAGCCAGCTCAATTTGGTCTGGGTTGTCACGGCTCGGCCAGCTCCTCCCAGGCAGAACCACAGCATCTCCTGCCCACCCCCTACAGCCAATATTGGTTTTATTTCATGCCAGGAGCTGGTTCTCCCCTGCCTCAGCAGCCCTCCTGACCCAGTGGAGTCACAGCCCCATCAGGTGGCAGACCCAGTGCTTCTGGCACATGTCTGGCTCTGACACCCTGGGTACTTAGGCAAGATTTCAAAAGTTCTTTTGTTAGCAAAACATTGCAGGATCGGGCCCTGGGAATGAATGTGAGCTATGACAAATGTCCTTTCTGCTGACTGTCCTTGCAAGTGATTATTTCAGCACCCCCCTAAGTGATGTCTGCAGACAGTATGTCACAGGCAGGCGTGGCACGTTGCAAATTTCCATTAGACAGAAGATGTCTGCCTACAGATATCGTGTGGAGAGAGCCAAAGTATTTCAAGGGATAAGTTCTATTACAACGCCCTTTCTGAGCAGGGTTACTGTCAGGGGAAAAGCACAGAAGCTGCTGCTGGGACCAGTGTCCCAGCTGAAAGGGTAAAGCTGGAAGGACCAGAGAGGAGACTCAGCAAGTGAGCTGAGGATGGCAGACCAGTTTTTAGAGACAGATGGAGGCTAAATTTTGAGGAAACCAAGAAGAAAAAATAATTTTCTTCCCTTCATTCTCATACTACTCCCACTCTCCGATTCTGTGGAGCACATAGAATGAAAGAATGAAACGCCACAAGGTCCCAAGCTGTGGAAAAAAGCCGATTCCGTGGGTACCTGCCAGCACACCAGCCTTTGATCATGCCCAGCAGCTGGGGAACCAGATGCTTCCACCAAAGATCAGACGACTTCCAGCTCCTTAAAAGGAGCATTTTCCTTAGGGAGGAAAATGCAATAGGGACTACAGAAAACTGCTCTGCTTCAGAAGACACCCTTGAAAAAAAGGAAATCCTAGCTTGGCACTTCTACTCAAAAGATGTTTAAATTTTAAAAAAAATCTACATCTGAGGATGAAGAATTCTCCCTTCAAACCTTGTCAGGTGGTCTGGCTGGGAGTCCTGCAAATAAATAGCAGCAGCCCAGCCAAGTGAACAGGTTAGAATTTTAATTGATTTTGTTGCTAGGAAGAAAAATTGCGATATCCTAATTTGATGGGCTAAATCAGAATTTCACCTGCAAGGGATTTCTTGAAGGGAAGACACATTCTCTTTATGCAAATGGAAACCACCAAGTCCAGTAAGAGCTGCATGGGCAAGCCTTTTAGGAATTACCATTTAGTTTTAAGAAAATCATAATAAAATAGAGAGCTTTAAGCAGCATCACTAAAAATGTAAGATGTGGCAGTGTCACAACAGCAGCACGAATCCATCTCCCACCAGTTACAAGACTATAGTTTCCTCTTGCCAAGATCCATCCAGAGCCAGAGGAACAGCAGCATTGGTCATGTTGGAAGAAAAAGCTTTATTTTAAAAAAGTCCTTTCTAACAATAAAAGTAATTTTTAAAAATAGTAAAAAGAAGTAGTCAAGTTGGGGTTTCTTTTCCTACAGGGAAAGAAAATGATAAACATCTTAAATATTCATTTAAAATCCAGTGAACTTGTTTAGTGGTTTGGGGTTTTTTGGGTTTTTTTGATAACTTTCATTCCAGTTACACGGGAGGCACTCAGGGAAGAGAGGAGAAAGGCCATTTGAGAGAGAGTTCCTGCATGTTACGCCATGCACCCACCTCCTGAGTGTGCTCCTGCTCGCCCTGCGGGTGCCCGGGGTGCCCTGCTGCAGGTGGCATCCCCGGGGCCAGCCTGGCCACAAGGGCAAGCGTGGGAAGCCCTGCCCGGCACATGCAGCCGGAGAACACCTTTTCCGGGAAGGAACGGAGCAGATAAACAGATCACCTTGCCTCCCTTCAGAATAAGCTCTGAGAGAGAGGGATCGAGTCCTCCCACACGTGTGTGTCTGCACACAGCCGGGGGCCCTGACTCCACCCCAGCTGAGCCCCGCAGGAGGGAGCAGTCCGCTCGTGGGAGCCTGGGGATGTGCAGCCAAGCCCCCGAGCCCCATCACATGTAGCGCTCCAGGCCAGCGGGGAAGTTGGGCTGCCTCATGTAGGTGTTGCCGGAGCCGAACTGGCCGAGGGGTGAGGCGGAGAGCCCCAGGAGCTGCTCGCCGTGCTCGGCACAGGCCGGGGGCCGCATGGCCGGCAGGGCCAGTCTGTTGGGAGCCCCGTAGAGCTGCGGGCTGCTGGGCGAGTAGCTGCCCTGAGCCACGGGCAGGTGTGGGGGCGAGGCGGCATAGGGGTACGCCAGGGAGTTGGGGCCGGCGCGGCCCAGCAAGCCGGGGCTGACGGGCTGTGCCTGGAAGCAGGGAGGCTCGGAGCTGCCGGCGGAGCAGGCAGGAGCCAGCTCGGCTCCGGGCAAGCCCAGCGACGGGTGGCCCAGCTCGGAGGGCGGCGAGGGCTGCAGGGCCTGTTGCCCGCTGATGAGGCTGTCGATGCTGAACATCCTGGGGTGCTGTGCCGGCGGTGCCGCCCCGGCCGCGTAGGGGTGGAAGACGGTGCCGGAGAGCTGGGGGCCGTAGCCAGGCGAGCACAGGGCATTGGGGTAGGGCGCTGCGGGTGCCGTGGGGCGGCCGGCGGGCGGGGGCGTGAAGGCGCTGGAGTTCTGCATGTAGCCGGGGTAGGTGGTGATGTCGGTGCGCTTGAAGCGCTTCCTCCGGCGCAGGAAGCTCCCGTTGTCAAACATGTCCTCTGCAGCCGGATCCAGCGTCCAGTAGTTGCCCTTGCCGGGATGTCCGGGCTCCCGGGGGATCTTGACGAAGCAGTCGTTGAGGGTGAGGTTGTGGCGGATGCTGTTCTGCCACTTCTTTGGGTTCTCCCGGTAGAAGGGGAAACGCTCGGTGATGAACTTGTAGATGCCCCCCAAGGTGAGCTTCCTCTCGGCGGCGTTGGCGATGGCCATGGCGATGAGGGCGATGTAGGAGTACGGGGGCTTGCCCCGCTGCACCGGCCGCTTCCTCCGGCGGCCCCCGGCGGGGGGCGGCGGCTCCTCGGGCGGCGGGGCCGGGGCCGGGCTGCTCCCGGCGCCCCGCGGCTCCGGCTTCACCGGCGGCGCCTGCGGAGACCCCCGCGGCGGCCCGGGGGAGCCGGGGCTGGCCGCGGGGCTGGGCGCCGGCAGCGTGCACATGCCTCGCAGGCAGGGGAAACCGGCCGCGTTCATATACGGCCCTCGCCTTCCTCCTCCTCGGAGGATGGGGGGGAGCGGCGGGAGAAAGAGCCCCCCCGAGGGGAGGGGAAGGGGAGAGGGAGGGGAAGGGGAGGGGGGCAGGCTCGGCGGCAGCTCCCTCGATGGGGAGGTCGGTCCCGAGCCGCTTGGCAATATATAGGGTGGTCGCCCCCCCGGAGGGGCGTGCGGTACCGGCCCGCCCGGCCCCTCTCCCCCGGCGGGAGGAGGAGGCCCCCGGGGAGGGGTCCCGACTCCCACGACTAAATCCCCCAGCCTCTCCTGGGGTTCCTTCCATAGCCATGCCCCCGAGCGGTCCCTCCCCCGGGGGTCCCGGGGCCAGCGCTGCCGCCGCCTCTCCTCCCGGCCCTTCTCCGCGGCGCTTCGCTCGGAACTGGTGCTTCCTCCCAGGAAAAAAACCAAACAAAACGAGTCCCGACGGCCAGCCCGGAGCGAGTTTGGTGTCGCTGCCGGCCCCCAGCAGTAGAGCAGGTAACTTCCCTCCGCGACCCCTCCTGCGCTTGGATTTCGTTGTCTTTTTCTGCCTGTGAAAAGCGCTCGGAGGTGGCTCCAGCTCAGCGGCGGCGAGAGCCAGGGGCTCTCTCCAAAACCAAGCCCGTCGGTTTAGTTACTTTGCAGCTTGGTGAGACCTCCTTGGAAATCCTGGGGAAAGGATTTTTTTCTTTTTCCCAGGAGAAAGGGAAATGGTCCGCAGAGCTCACAGCTGGCCAGAGTGTGGGCAAAGGATGTGGGACAGGGACAGCACTCTGGAGATGGACAGGGAAAACAAGGATCTCTTTATCACTGCAGAGAGCACGAAGCTGAAGGAAGACACCAGTCTCAGAATTCCCTACTGGGTTTCAGGAAAACCTCTTCAGCTCTCCAGAGCGAGTTGGCTGGGCAGAACTGCAGCCTCTCATCCTGGGCATATGCTGCTACCAGGGCTGAGGGGCTGCTGGCTGCTTCAGCAGCACCAGAACTGTGAGCTTCCACAGTGTGCTCACCCATTGCTCCTGAGTGTCACTTCTAAGCCAAATGCCTGCCCAAGGAGCCCCTGGCCCAGAGCAGAGAAGGAAGCCACTGCTTAAGGGTGGGCTGGACAAGCCAGTGGGAACTTTTAAAACCAGCTCACAGCTTAGGCGTAGCTATGTATCCATGTCCTGGGGCCACAGATGGAAAAGTACCATGAATGCAGTGGCACATCCCTTCATACGTAACGCCGGAGTAAAACTCAAAGTCTTCAACTTTGCAATTTTGTGTGAAAGTATTCCCAAGAGCAGAGCACAATGAAAGGCTTTTTGCACAGAAGCAAGCAGCTGAGCTTGACCAGGTCCTATCATCCTCCTACCTTCCTTTTTGAATTAAAAAGCCACCCAGACTTTTGGAGAATAGTCTTCAGCCCTTTCCTTTAAGCATTTACTAGTAGAATAGTGGCACCATTCCCCTTCTTGTGCCTGCATGTGGTTTTGTTCATGCTTTATTTTTCCTGCAGATATTTGTGGCTCTTCTTCTGCTTTCCAGGGCTCAGGCAGAGAATCGTGGGTCCAGTCCTGATCTGACACAGACTAGTGCTGTTTCAGCTAACTGCCTCAGTTTCCATTCTGCCAAACGAGGATAACGGGAATGCTGGTGCTGGCTGGAGGACAGAGAGCAGGTGAAAAAGGGTGAAACAGCCTTGGAGAAAGGTGTCTTTCTCTAGACCCAGCTCTTCAGGGAGGAAAGGAAATGAAAGGCACGGCTGGGACCATTCATTCACCTTGTGAGAGCCAAGGGAAAAAGAATGGAAAATTCATATTTCTCCTGACACACGTATTTAAATCAAGCAAGGATCTGAATGGAGGTGGTTAATTTCAGCCAGAGGATTTGACTTTTCCACTCACTGGAGAGGGTGGCGCGACAGCTATCCAAGAAGGGAGTCACTAAAAATCACTCCACACTGCACAAAGAAAGTTACCCACTTGGGGGAGATGGAAACCTTCAGCTTTGCAAACATTAGCTGGTGAGATTTTCATGTTGATGCAAGGATTTTAATGTATTCTGATCTGGCAAGAATGAGTTTGGGAGGGAAAAGGGTTGTCAGGGCAAAAGAGGAACTTTTCTCAATCATATCAAACAGCCCTTATTTATCACTCATTTTCTCCCACTTGTTTGGTTTTTGGGTTTTTTTTTGTTGGTTGGTTGGTTTGCTTTATTTATTCTTAACAACTGAAAAGGAGTTGAAAAAGAAAACCCACCAGTATGGCTGGAGCTGGAGCTGTCTGCACCTGAGATCAGATCTAGCAAAGGAAGAGAGATATCTCATTGGGACAATGGGCCATGAAGACCCAAATGCTTTAAATATTTATAGTCCCAGGCACTGATCTCACATCATTTCACACACAGAGGGAGAAGCCCTGGCCCCATCTGGGGCTGTGGGCTGCTCAGACTCCAGCTGGTGAGTAGTTACTTTAAAGCTGACAGGACCATTCAAACTGCTCTGAACTTCGGTGTGTTAAGACCCAGATGTCAAAATAGCTTTGACAGACAGATAAAACAGCAGGACAGAGGTGGGCAGGAGCATACAGACAGGAAGCCGTGTTTTACCATGAAATAAGGCCAGAACACACAGACTCTGATTCCCACATATGCTTTCTCACTCAGGGTGCTCTTTGGCCCAGATCTATTATTAAAAAGTGGAAATTAATAATAAAGGTGGCTACCAAACAAAAGTGATCCGGAACTCTCTTTAAAGTGAGGTGATGAGAGGGGAATAAATCACATTTGCTAAGCAAGTGTAAGTTTTGCCAGCATCTGCTGCATCAGTTCATCCTGAGTACATAGAGGTATTTCAACCTCCAGCTCCTGAACTGTTTTGCACTGGAGCTGCAGCCTCCTCTAAAAATGTTGTACACACAAATCACTTTATAGCACAGGTGAACTTGCTTCACTGCAGAGGAATGGGGCTGTGCACCCTCAGCCAGCTTCTTTTTTAAGCCCCCCCAGGCAGGCATTGCATCTGTGGTACCCAGGCCACATGTCCAAGCTGCACTTGGGATTCATGTGGGTTTGAAAAATGTGCATTTTCTTCCCTCAAAACAAAACAATCTTCTGCTAAACCACGTGCAGTATGGGGGTACCTGGGTGGAAGATTCATGGTCTTTAATGTAGCCATGTTGAGAGATCAGTGGCTTTGTCCTGTCCTGAGCGAAACAGTTGCCTGGATGTCTGCACTGGGCACAGCTGCATTTGGATCATCCCTGTTTCCAGAGCCCTATGATTACCTGTGAAGCAGATATCTGTTTCTCAGTCCCCCTGGGATGTTCAGGGAGAAAAAGGAGGAGTGGGAGCCCCTGATAGCAAGGAGTTTCCTGTTTTCTCTCCCTAGGAATCCTGCAGTGAACAATCCAAGGCACTCTCCAGCCTCAGAGCCAGCAGTGGCCCCTAAGGATGTTTCAATGACACAAAACCTGCCAATGGTGCTCTTAGGATGGCCCTGAATTACCCCATCACTTACCAACAGCCAAATGTTCAGGTACTTCCTTGGCTGGAAGCTGTAGGAGCAGCACTGCCCTGACATAACACTTGATCCCATTCCCACCTTCTGTGTATCCATGTCTGAACCCATCCATGCTCTGAATTCCCAGATGGAGACCCTCAAAAGACTCTTGAGACAGCCTCCTGCCACAGGTACTCTGTGCAGTGGGAAGGCTTTGCCACCAAAAGGGGAATCCCATTGCCCACAGAATCATGGAATGGGTCAGGCTGGAAGGGACCACGGTGGTCATCTGGTCCCACCTCTCTGCCCCAGCAGAATCACCCCTGAGCACAGCATTACATCCAGACACTTCTTGAATATCTCTAGTGATGGAGACTCCCCCCCATCTCTGGGCAACCTGTCCCAGTGCCCAGTCACTCACACAGTGAAGAAGTTCTTCCTCATGTTCAGGTGGAGTTCCCTGTGCATCATTTTCTGCTCATTGCCTCTTGTCCTGTTTCTTGGCAGCACCAAGGGGAGCCACATAAGAGCTCAGCACATTTGCATGAGGTGACTACAGATTGGGATGTGAGAAATCCGCTCCTCCTGGGACATTTCCCTCATGGGGTGCCACTCTCAGGGAGAGCAGCAATGAGAGCAAACAGCAGACCTGGAGGATCTGTCCACTGTGTGGTTTGTGACCACAGCACATGTCCAGGAGTGGGGCCACCACACTGCTCAGGACCAGCAGCCACACAAAAACCAGCCCAGGACACCAGGCAATGGCTGGGGTCAAAGGAGCCACCACTGAACACCCTTCCTGAGGTATTCCATTTCTTCAAGATGCAGGAAACTGATAACCTAAGCAAATAAATTCTTCCTGAGAACTAACTCTTTGAGTCATTTATGTATTTGTAGGCAACTGCGCAGTAAGGTCCAAACAATTTTTTTTTCCCAAAAAACATAGGTAAAAGCATGTACAAAAACTGTGGAAAAGCAGGGAGAAAATTCTAGAGAAAGAAACTTTTGAACTATTCTTCACCTTGTGGGCAAGTTTTGGGTTTTTTCCTACTACAGCCAGTCCAGATCTTCTTCCCCAAGTTCATTTTGATATAATATTTTTTAAGTTTCCTTTAATTCCTATAGAAAAAAGGGGATGGGTGGAAAAAAATCATTTTGCTTTGTCTATCAAAAATAATATTCCTAACAGAAGCATATTTTTGTTTAAATTTGAAAGAAAACAAAAACTATTTCAAGGGACTTGAAATATTTGATGGCAGACAAAATTTGGTGTGGAGTTTTAGAGACTTTGCTTCTACAAACCTTGTTGCTTTTATTGCTCAAGAAAAATTCCAGTATTTGGTGAACCTTCCCTACCAACCTGCTGTTTCAAGCAGGGCACAACCTTGACTGTTCTGTGACCATCCTTCTGTCCTGGAAGGATTCAGCCCATGCAGTACCCAGAGGAAGAAGAAGAGACCACCACACAAAATTACTGAAGGCAGCACCTGCAAGAGCAGATGTTCTTAGGAAACCATGGTCTCCTGTTCTCCAGCTACCTCCAATTCTCCTTATAATATGTCCCTTCCCAACTAAATGCTGATGCCCACTGGCCAAGTTTCCCAGGCTTTGTTTAGATGATGCCAGGTAGGTGGCTAAAGCTCTCAGCCCTGCAGGGTTCATTCTAAAGGGCTGGTTCTGACTCCTCCTCCAAAATTTTGATGCTTTCACTGCAGAAAAAGGCAGCCAGGTCCATGGGAGAGGCTGGCACACTTGGCATGCCTGAAGCCAAATCTATTTGAGGATCACAAGAATGAACAGAAACTGGCAGAAAAACAGCCTGGATGGGGACACTGCAGCAGGAGTGTTCTGTGCCACACTATTTCCCTCCCCCTGATCCCATACATTATCCCAAACCTTCCTCACACTGGGAAGTTCTGCCTCTTCCAGTGCTTCCCAGCTGCCATGTGAAAGGTTTTCCTGCTGCCCAAACCCTGTCCCCAGCCAGCTCCCCAAGCCTGCTGAGGCTCAGGATTGTCAGTGAAATCAAGGAACTGGCCCAGCTGCCCCAGATGCTGCACACCAGATCTCCCAGGCAAGGAGTTCAGTGCAAAACTTCCCTTTTCCTTGTTGATTTGCTACTCCCTTATAACTACCAGACCAATTAGCTGCAAGCCTGGGCAGATGGTTAAAATCCCACTTTGCTGGCCCACTATCCACTCTCTTTTTTCTCTGTTTAATGCTCCTGCCAGCAGTGATTTCACTGACTCCAACCATAATAGCCTCTTCCCTCCCCTCAGGCCAGGAGCACACCTCTGTCACGAAAAATTTCCCTCCTGTCTTGTACCTTCAGCCTGATCTGCCTGCAGCCCGACCTGCAGGTTGTTTTTCTTCTCACCACTTAAAATGCTTTTGAAACAAAGACTCCCTAATCCCCCCAGCCCAGCCAGGCACCTCTGGGAAGCCCCTCCTGGTAGTGCAAAGGGAACACTAACCTCAGCAGGAGGTACAGGGCACCCCACAAGCTGGTGGGATGAGCTGAATGGAGGCTGTGTAGAAAACAGGATCTCATGGGCTGGTGGGGATGGAACAGGACACAGAGGTGAAGCCATGAGATGTGATCTGGGGGGAAGAAGAGCAGAGATCCTCACACCTGGCCACTGCCCAGCCCTTCAGTCTCAAATGGAAAGAGCTCACCTGTGTAGGTGGAGAAGCTGGCTGAGGTTGTGCCCACCTCATCTGCCTTTAAGACCATTCCACAAATTACCAAAATCTAAGATTCTGTGCAATGACTTCAAAGTGCATGTGGTACAGGTAAAAAGTCTCCAGCCATGACAGACTGGTGTTCATCACATCATTTCCTACTGAGAAGGAGAGAGAGATGATTCAGACTCAACTCAGACTGGACAAGTGTGAATCACAGCATTTGCCTCACATTCCTTCCAGCCAAAACCATCCCTGCCTGTTGCTGGTTGGGGCTGGGAGCATCAATACAGGCATTTCTTTAATTTGGGGGTGCACAGAAGTTTAGTTAATTCATTTCCATCTGCCACTGCTGAAGTGCTGTGGACACTGGAGTCCTCCAGCTGAGATGGGAATCTCTGTCTCACAGGCAGGATTTGATGCAGGGAAGCAGCAGCATCCAGGTCTCAGGGTCCATTTAGAAGGTGAGCAACGAGGCCAACTCCATCTGCTAGTGCCACCCTGAGTATAAACAATGAGGGAGGTGGGTTTGGTCTTGAAACCTGTCTCAGGTCCTGGATACCCAAGAGGATAAGTGCAAAACCAGACACTGACCTCCCTTATTAGCTGAATAGGAAGCAGAGCTCTGCCTTCACATCATCTCAGCCTCAAGGATGGCCCTTGAGCAAGGACTGGAGACCTCACCATATCAGAAACAAGAACCCTTCTTTAAAAAACAGCCTTGGGGAAAGGTCAGAAATTATTTTCTGCCCATTTCTTAATGCAAGTAGAGCATGAAGGACTGACTCATCTGAAGCAAAGCAGCAAGGCAGTGACATCATCACAACCACCATCCAAATACTCTCTGATGGAATCAAAAATCTTACACCTACTTTGCAGATGCATCTGCTCAGTATGTCTGGAAGCTTTTCCCCCATACATGGTGTTATATATTGCATACTTTTAGTTTTTGTTTGCATGAAAAAGATTTTCACTATTCTGTAGGATGGAGCTGGTGGATTAACCTTTATAATTTCACTTTAGAATAGGAATGGGTGAATAACATGCTATGGTCAAGCTTTCTGAATAAAAAACCTGTGGTAAGGGAGCAGAGGATCTCTTATTTTTCCACTGCAGCAAGAACTTCAGCATTTAATCTCACTTTTTTCTCTGCCTGCTCCATTTGATGGACTTAAGGAGCAGTGTCGGTGTTGAGGAGGCCGTGTGTGATCTATGACTGAGACCTGAGATCTGGGATGTCAGGACAAGGGAGGGATTTCTCTCCCAGGGATGACCAAGAATACTCTTTGTCCTTGCAGAATAAATGTTGAATTAAATACTCGAGCAGAGCTTTGTGGTGGGGGCCAGGCTGGGAGGGAGGTGCCACCCTTTAGTGCTATGGGAAGAAATACTCTTCAAAATAACATGAAATTATCAACTATAAAACAACAGCTGGGGATCTCCAGGGCATAACAGGGCAGATACAGACGCAGATACAGATTTATGCAGGCACTGAACAAGTCAGGAGACAAAATGCAGAGCATCACCTGCTCCCTTTCCCTTTCTCAGTCACTTTGCTTCCCTACACACCCCTCTTTGGAATGATCAGAGGACTGAATATTATCCATTTTCTTTACACCAAACTCGGAGTGTAAAAACTTTGCACAAATTTTCTTGCCTTGTGCTTTTCTCAGCAGGCATGGCAAATCTTTGTAAACCTAAAAGATCAAAAAGGGGCAGCTCGTCCCCCACCCTCACAGGGAGGGCAACTGAGGCAGAGGGAGACAGAAGAAACCTCAGCCAAATCTGGGACTAGGTCAAAAGAGGAAAAAAATATAGGATCTTATCATCAGTTTTCCAGCATAAAGGGTCTGGGAGAGGTTTGTAAAGGTTAGAAATCCAGCTTCCATGCAAACCAACAAGAACTGGGCACTTAAATCCTGCCATAAAATTCCCAAATAAAAATAGAAGATCATCAGCAACAAAAGGAGTCCTCAAAAGCCCAAACACATTCATGTGGAGTGGAAGTCAAAAGATGTGTCTCAAGTCCCAGATGAGCAGCACAGCAACACAGAGGTATTTGAGATATGTATTTATCCACCAGGATGAAGGAGTTATGGGGTGCCATCAGCAAGACAGATCCAACCAGAGGGTTCAGCAGCTTCTACCACAGAATCAGCTGTTGCAAACAGGTCCTAATGGCTTTGCCTTGTAGACCCACAAAATCCAGAGGTTGGTATCTGCCACGGGCTTGTTCTTCCACTGCTTAGTTCACCCCTAAGGAAAAGGGACTCAGATGCAGTATTCAGCCATCAACATAATCCCAGAGGATAAAAAATGGGTAGAGAACTGAAGGCTGCTTCGACAGTCTGTGCTGTAAATGTCCTGTGAGACCAAGGTTGGCCTTCTTCCCAGGGCTGCTAACTCTTGTGTCTCGATCACAGATTTCTCAAAGTGGGAAGGATTTGTTCCCATTTAGTTGTTTTGGTTTCTTTGCTCCTTACACAACACTGAGGTGTCCAGATATTTAAAGGATAACCTGAAAACCGTGGGCTTTTGTGCACACCCACATAGGCCAAAGGAAGATCCTTTGCTGCTGATGGTGAGCAAGCTGGCAGATGGGGTAAAATGCTCTCTTTTCTTTGAATCCAGTCTCCAGAATTTGGCTGGCCTAAGAGCTAAGGCTGAGGTGTCTCAGGTCCCCTATTTCAGCTGCAGCATGGACACACCCCAGTGCTGAGCAGATCCCACAGAAGGGATGTCAGCACTGGTTGGACAGTGGTCCTTGGCCTTGGAGATAGAAAGTCACTTTTTCCTCACAGACCAATCAAGAACCTCCCCAGGGAGCAAACCAGAGCACACACCCTCCATCAGCAGAGCCACTGCCAGCCGCTGTCACGGGGCCAGCAGCCAAGAACTGGGCTTGGGATCACTGCATCGAAATCCATCAACCCCATTATTGCTTGTGCTCCTGGGTGGGTGCAGAGGGACTGCAGCAAGGAGAACAAACATGCCACAGCAGCGAGGGGGTACCTCTGCACAGCTGGTGCCAGGACTTGCAGGGAGGCTCTGCCTCTTCCCTTTTTCCCCAACACACACTCAAATTACAAACCTGCTCAGCAAATGCCTCATTCTGCAAACAGAAACTCGATGCCCCAGAGGGTCTCTCAGGCCTTGTTCAGGTTGATGCTTGTGAAGAAACTTACCCATTCCAGGGAAAAACAGTGGCAACAGCAGCCACAGGTTAAGCCTGCCATGGGATGCTCTGCACAGGATCCAGACCTCAGCCCCACACAGCAGATATTCCAAGGGGACAGGAACAGAGCAGCCTGGCATCCTTGACCACCTTTAGAGTATCTCTGCTCAAATATCCCTGTACAGGAAGATATGACAGCAATTTCTCCTCCATGGCCTTCACTGAATGTCCCCACAGGAGATGTGGTTATCACAGGCAGGGGGATTCCCATGGGCTCAATGGGACAGAGCAGACTATGTCCAACCTCTGCTCTGATTCAGATCAAATAGCTTCCAGATACTCCACTGAGCAACCAAAATCCCAAACAGAAGGGCAGGACCAGAAGGGTACCAGAAGGGCCAGAACAACCAGTTTACACATATGTGACAAGGGTGGAACAGGCCAGTTTCAACCTTCTCATTGGGCTAGGGGAGATTTCAGGTGGATTTAACATTTCTCAGCTTTGGTCTGATGGCTTCAACAGGAGAAGAATCAGAGAAGTGCTGAGCATGTCCAACACCCTTCCTCCTGGGTGGCTCAATAGGGACTCAAAGTCATGATTCCCTTTATGTATCTGGGGAACTCTTTGCCAGACCATTTAAGCAGCAAGGCAGAAAAGATTCTTGGGATGTAGGAAACCAATGGAGAGTCATTTCTCCTATGGGACATCTTTGCATAATTGCACCTAAAAAGCCACTCTACCAGCAGACAGCTGGTGGCTATGGCTCAGCAGTGACCTCGAGATGAGGAATCAGGAACACCAAAGGTTGGATTTACACCTGTGGAACAACTTGTCTGCTCCTACCATCCCACTGTAGCCCACAGCAAAAACAGGAATAATCATCACCTCAGAGGTGTGTACAAGGGTTAGCTCATTAAGCTGCCCATCTACAACAGCACATGAAGATGCCAGATGCCAGCACTGTTTATTGAATCATGCCCAAACTCCTGGGCCAGGACTCTGGGAAGCAAGAGGAAAACACAGCAAGGTACCACTGCCAGCCTGCAGCAGCAGCAGCAGGGAGCAGCGGTCACAGCCCCACCAGCCCTGGGCTTCACGTGTCACTGATTGACTCAAGTTTTAATTATGCCCCAATATCTCCATGTCTCCCAAAACACAAAGCTTTCAGCCAGGCAGTTCCTGCCAGCCGAAATTTCATAAAGAGCAGCGAGTGACTAAGACAGCCCAACCTTCAAGTCAGATGCTAACAGCTTTGGACAAGTGTGGGATTTTTACACCCCTATCTGCAGGAAAATCTGATGTTTAGTGCCCTGACTGTGAGCAGGTCACTCCTAAACCCCTGAACATCCCAGGCAAAAAAAAAAAAAAAAAAAAGGCAGAAAAAGAAAAAAAAAAAAGTGCCGGAGGGGAATTGTACTGGCTCTAATCCCTTCTGCCATTCTGCATATTCATGGAACATTGTCATAACACATCAGCAGGACAAAAGGTCTGTCGGCACCTCCTCCTCATTCCTTTGATAAACCACGAGACAAATGCTGAGTAAACACTTGGAATCCATTCACTGCACTATTCTCATCGGGATGAGAAAGGGCTCCTCTTTCTTGCAGGCCCAGAGCTGCTCAGCCTAATAAAGTACGGCCCACGGCCCGTGAAAAGAGAGGCCTATGGATGATGAAAACATGGATTATCTCATTTCACCCTCCTTGTATCAGACCCTGCTCACATTCTGAGTGCACTTGGCCTGACATGCAATTACACAGATAAAAAAATAATAATAATAAAATTAAAAAAAAAAAAAAATGCAAAGTGAAGGGGGTGTTTAACAAGTGGGGGGAACTGTCCGTGAAATTTCACAGATGACCTTTTCCTAGTGGGAAAGTAATTTGTTTCGGTTCCAGCCATCACCAAGAGCTCTCATTGATATCATCAGTCCCCTGAATACTGCAGTTGGTGGGAGAAGAGGCAATATTTAGGACGAGGCTTTGCAGGTCACTGTAGCCTGATTGATGCTGGCACTGAGTGCCCCAGGAATGGCTCCCTGGCCATGCTGCTGCCTCAGCTCTTTGCCTGGCAGCGGGAGCAGCCAAAGAGCTCCATTCTTCTCACACAACTGGAAATCAAGAGTCCTGAGGGCAGACAAGCACCTGGAGAAGGAGGAACGACTTCTGTGCCCCAGGAGGGATAAAAGCACCTCGGTGGTTTGGGATCTCCAGGTGAAAATTACAATGTCAGCCGAGCAGGCTAGAGCATGGGATCTCCTGTGCTGGAAGTCAAACGCCAGTCTGGAGTCCCTTCAGCCAGGCTTGGACCCCGCCAGAGTCAAGAGCAGGCTGTTGAGGCTGGGAGAAGCACAGCAACATCAGCCTTTCTTCACACCCCACAGGTGGGCAGAGAGACCAGACACACATTGCCAGATAACTAACAACAGCCTTAAAATCAGCATAAAACTCCTCCTTACCTTTAGGCATTCGGTGACTTGACCCAGTTACACAGGACAGCAATGACCAAAGTTGACCTCAAGTGCTTTCCAACACCTACAGCCTCCTCCTCTGTTGCCCAGGTTTCCAGAGGCTGAGCTAAAAAAGCCTGCAATAAAACAAAGAAAATAATTTAATAACCCAAAACAGGGCAAGGAACTGGTTCTTTTGTAAGCAATCATCTGAAATAAATATTTTCCATTTAAATATGATCCTTTATTTAAGAATATGAGCAATTTTCAAAGGGAAAATAAAATTCAGAGATGGTACATGGGGAGCAAGCACACTTAGTGCAATTGTGCCCATAATGAAAAACAAGACATAGTTAAGAATTACTGCCAAATTATGAAGAAACAATAAATAGACTGCTGATTAACTAGGGTCTCTTTGTTAAATAAATGGCTCATAATCGTGTCCGCTAACTGCAGGATGAGTATGTAAATAGTGCATTGTCTCTGGAAAACCCTTAAGTTCACCCTTTAAGTTTCAAACAGCCAGCAGAAAGCATAAGCAGTTGTTCCTCGACCTGGCACGTTAGCCGTGAACGTCGCTATTCAAATATTTGCGTTTTACAAGGTGTTTGTTCCAAAACCTCCCGAGAGCCCGGCGCGGTCTCACGGCAGCTCCGGGCGCTCGCCCCGGTGCCGGCTGCTTGTTTTCCCTGCGAGGGTCACTCCTCTCCCCAAGCAACCGAGAACCAAAAGCAAGTGTGAAACTTGCGGGGCTTCCAAGAGGCTGCTTGCTCTGCTGCCCGAAAGCGATTTCTGGGCTGAACTGCATTCACAAGTGTGACAGCCACATTTCTCTGCCCTGGGATGGGTATGAAGAGCAGGCTGCTGCCTGCCACCTACCAACACCTACACCTGACCTGCAGAGCAATACCGCTCCGCTAAAATATTGGGCTAATGCCATTATTTCCTTCTTAAAATCATGCTTTTATTTCCCAGTTCTTGCATTATTATTTAAAAAAAAAAAAAAAAAAAAAAAGAAATTCAGCGATGCTGTTGAGCCCAGATCCTCTGAGATTACTTAGGCACATAACTCTCATTCACATCCAAATGATCTCAGGCGTCTTTGGGATATGAGCCTCCGAGAACTCATCACTTGATATTTCTCACAGACTCAAGTCTCCAGGCAGTTACTCTGCCTGCCCAGCAGCGGCTCCAGCCTGCAGGGCTTTGGGACTCTGAACTCAACTGGTTCTAAGCAGGCTCCCTCTGCTCATGCAGCCACAGGGACCAAACATCCTCAACCCTCTTCTCCACAAGCTGGGGCACAGGTCATGTCTGAAGGGGAGCAGAAACCACCCTCAGCCTGTTCTGGGCAGCTTCCCAGGGACTCTGCTATGCTCTGCACCAGGTCCCATGGCTCCTGCACGCTTCCCCAGGGCTGGAATGTGGGCAGCTGTGCTACAAACAAGGCTCATTTAAGCCCAACCCAGGGATGCTCTGTACTTTGCAGAGTAGGAGGCTTCATACATCTCATTCCAACCCATTGTTTTTTAGGGCTGACTCTGATACCCCTGAGAGCTGTTGGACCCCGGGGAAGGGCCAGAATTTGCCCCCAGAGATCGATGGGGAGTTTTTCCATTGATTCCTGCAGAGAGACCTTTGGTACCTATGGCATCCTGTCAGCACCACTCAGGTTAGAGCATCCAGCCTTACTTCAACAACGCTCCTCTCCAAACCCAATAAGTAATTGTGGGATTCACTAATGGGGCTTGTCAAAATCAATTGGGGTTAAACACCTTTAGCTACAATAACAGTCATCTGACCCCGGGCTCCAGAAACCGCCAGGCTCAGAGGAACCCCGAGGGGTTATTCCTGGCTTCCCATTGCTTTGAGACAGATAAAAAGAGCAGACGATGCAGAGCTGGGTAATCCGTTCAGCCCATCCCAGCCATGCACTGAAGTGACAGCTCCCAGAGTTTCTGCAGAGCTGGCTCCTCCTGGGAATTGTGTGTGCAGGGACCAATTTGTTCAACAAAACCTGGGCAACCAGAGTTTTCTTAAATTCAATTGCCTGAAGGAGAAGGCAAATAGCATTTAAGCGGAGGAAAGTGCATTAAAACCACATCTTTGATACAATGGCTGATACACCCCATGCTGCCAACGCCTGAAATGATAATATTTTTTTTCTTAAATAAATAACTCAGCAGCAGGATCCCAGCCTCCCCCAGCACAGGGAGGCTTCACGCTGCAGCAGCCACATTTCCAGCCCTCCAGGCCAAACTGCTGCAATGCTTCCCCTCTTTGCTGGGCTCATTACTGAGGGTGGATTGGTTCAGGAGGGACCAACAGCAGTGCTCGTGGTGTGCTGAGGATCCCCACATCCAGAGGGCACTTTGAGCTGATGTCTCCCCACCAGTTCCCAGGAGCAACAGGCAGGAACAGCAGCTGGTATAATCCTTCCCAGGTTGGTGCAAAAGTCCTTTTCTGCTTGTGTGAATTCTCTGCCTTTAGAGACCTGCCAGAACTTGATGCAGGAGAACACCAAGCAGGGCGGGTCAGGAAGAGAAATAAATGTTCAGGATTTTGAGCACTTGCATTAACCAGTGAGCTTCTTGCTCTCTTTCTCCAGTTGTAGGATGCACCACCACATCCTACTCCTCCTTGGCAGCTTTTCATCTGTGCCTTCCTCACTTCTCTGCCTGGGGACATTAGGGCCCTCAGGAGAGGCTCTGTGGGCACCTGAGGCCCTGGGCTGGACAGAAACAATAGAGAGGAAAGGGACACAGCTCTGGTGTGCTGCACAGACAGGAGGCTCCATGGCTGGCTGCTGGCTGTCCCTTAGAGCAGCAGCTGACTCTACACTTAAGCACAACATGTGATATTTGAATAAAGTCAAGCCTATAATGAGGGATTTTTAATTGTCCTGTCTGGTCTCAAATTTTTTGCGGAACTGAGACAAAGAAAAGCATCCCTTGCCTCCACAAACTGCAGAGAATTCTGCTTTAAAGCCTTCCTCCCTGAAGATTTCAGTTTCTGCTGCTTATGGGGAATCCTGACAAGGTTATCTTCTCTCACACTAGACAGTCATTTTAACTTCCTACCTTGGCTGCAGACCAAAGGTCCACTGCCAAGGTGGAAATATGCAATACAGTGACAACACAATTACCCCAACATTCCCAAACAAGCACGTGTGAGGCGAGAGGGAGGGCTGAGGCGAAACCTGAGCAGAAGAAATGCAGGGGGTGATACCAAGGAATACCAGGAGGGAAAATGGGAAGGACATAACTAAATAAAATTTTCCCTACAGCACCAGGGAAGGGTTCCTTCTGAAAGGGATGTCACACCATGGACATCTGTGTTGTTACCAAAAATTAGCCCCAGATTTCCCCAAGCCTCTCTCTGCTGTGAGCCCAACCCCATCCAGCAGAGACCAGACACCCAGGGACAGGATGCCAGCACATGAAACCTTCACTCTTGAAAAGTCATTATGGTAGGAGGAAAAGAAACTTGTCAGAGGAATCTGGAAAGGAAGGATTGGTCGTGATTCATCACAAAAAGCAAGAGAGGGAAACCTGGAGAATCTCAGCAGTGAAGGTGCCTGCCTGACCCCAGGGAACAGCAGTGCTCTGAGGGGTGGGACACAGCCAGCACCACCCATGCACTCATTCACACACTGAGGGATGTTTGTTGCCTGCAAGCCCAAAGAAATACCTTTTAAAAGTTTAAATCCCAAGATATCCCTACACCTAGCATCATCTTGCCTGCACCCAGGGTCACTGCAGGAGGGCTGTACCGCCTGCCCAGGGCACACATGTGGAAAATCTGCTGGAAATCAAAGGCTGCAACCAATCACACACCAGATGGAATCATTCTGCTGGGATGGCTTAGTTCCCCAGGTGACATCAGCATGGATCAGGCTTGAGACAGCATCCCTTGGATGATCCCAAATGTGCAGATAGGGCAGACAGGGCAGAGCACCATCTACATCCTCTTCTGCCCATCCTCGGGGTGCAGCAGGATTGCAGCTCTAGATCTTGGTCCTCTCCTTCTGGGTCTACACAAGCAAAGATGAAGAACTGCTGTCCTCAGCCTTCTCCTGAGTCACTGCAGCAGGGGGAGGACATCCCCCTGCATGGGAAGGAAGGAGCTGGTAGGTACCAGGTGAAGGGGATAGCTGGGACAGATGGCAGCTGACACGTGTCATATTTTATAGAACAAAAGTGAGTCCACGTGGTCCAAGGCATTTGTGGTGCCAGCTGCAAGACCCCTTTGCAGGAAAATCAACCTGCACCTCCACCTGGGCTGTTTTACCAAAACCCCAAAAATATTAATTGTGAAAGGAAATTCAGAGAGACTTGAAGGGCTCTGCATTGCTCCACTCAAAGGAGATTCCACTTTCTAAAGAAAGTCTAAACCAACTGTCATCAGCCAGGGGACACAGTGTCCCTCAGAGCAGTGGCTGGTGCCACATAGGAGGTATTCAGTCTAAATTAACTCTCCCCCTAATACCTGAGCAAACATTTTCAGCTTGAGACTTAATATACCTGGACATGTCTGCTGTCTCCCAGGTGAATCCCCAGATAAACAAGGTCAGCTCAGCCCTAATGCGGCTGTAAAAAGCTGTCAGTCAGCCCAGGAGATCTGGTTGCAAGGTCAAACCAGTTCTGAAGGTTGCTGGGGCCAAACCTGGTCTGTCACTCATTTTAAGTGCAGAAAGGTTTGTTTTCTCATTACCATGTCAGGTATCCCAAATTTAGGATTAGCTGTCGGCCGCCACAACATTGTACCTTCCAAAAAAAAGAAAAATAAACACATGCACACACACATCCCTGGCCCTAAATAAATCTGTGTGCTGAGCCTGCCTGCAGCTGGGAGGTGAAAAGAAACCTGTCCTTCAGAAAAAGCGAAAGGGGACTTTCCCACACATTGTGACAGTTTTTGGCACAAAAGAACACCCAAAACACAGAGAAACAACCTTCAGTTAAAATACCCTGTTGAATTAAGGCATCTCCACTGCTGAAAAGCCTCTTTGTCCAGCAGATGAGGAGAAAGGCAGGGCACCCTCTGTTGTGAGGGGGAACATATAGAAGCTGTCCCAGGCCAGCTGCAAGCAGAACAGTTTTGCATGGGATGAGTCTTTGGTGCCATGTGTGAGGTGAACTCATTGTCTTCCTCAAATACCTCCAGCTAGTTAAAAGTGGGGAGCAGTTTGCATCCTTTCTCCCAGCAGCACATCCCTTGTGTCCAGATGAAGCTCTGGGAACAAGATCCAAACCAAACAAGCTGCCAGAGTCCAATCCAGCCTTGGCTTGCTCCTCCACTGCCCTTGTGGTACCAGCAGCACAGCACAGGTACAACACTCAAGTCTGGGGATGGAAGGAAATCTACAGACCTGGTAATGAGGGCAAAAAGCCTCCCTGGTGCTCCCCTACCCACCACAATGTTTAAGGGGATAAGTGGTTTGTGTGGGGTAGATATTATGGAAATAATTCCACTGGGAAAGACATATTAAAGAGGCTCTTAAGGCAACTTGTCCCTTTCAGAAAAGCACCAACCTTTATCATAAAACTCACTTGAGTTTTTTCCTCTCACCAGACCCTACATAAATTTGCTTCAGCCCTTCACCTTCTGATGTTTAAAAGCATAAGTTGATCCTGGCCAGTTTATTCCTTGCTGGGAGAACCAACAGGATTCCTGAACAGCCTTCTTTCTCCCCCTTGGTGTTCAGACATAGTGTTGCTCCTGCTGGTGCTTAAATAAAGTTTTCCTGCTGCTGCAGGGAGATGGCTGGGCAGGGATTGTCCAGGACAGACAAGGCATGTGCCAGGGACTCTGCAGATGAAGAGGAGGATAATTTTTCAGGCTGTGTCTCAAGAAGGGAGGATGGGGAGCAGGGAGTTGGTCCACCCTCTGAGAAAGAAAAAGCAAAGACAAATAAACTCTTTGCAGGAGGAATTACCAGACTGTGCACAAAGAGGCAGACCTGAAGAGACTTGTGCCAGGAATGCCTGGAGTGAGACAGGCTGACGACTGACAGCAGCACCCTCCCTCTGCAGCAGGCTGTGGCAAAGAGCAGGAGAGGTGGGTTCATCTCAGCCCTTGGTGTCCCCACATGTCCATGGAGGTTTGACGTCTCAGTCCTCAGCTCACATTTTCACGCTCCAGCCTTCCATGAGGACTAAGGAACCAGATGGACTTGGGTGTGATGCCACAAAGAGAGATACCAACCCTCACCCCCAACACCAGTCAGATGCAACAGAGGTGTCCCAAACCCCACTGAGAACCCAACCAGTGTCCCAAGGGTGGTTGAGGGGGCAGGATGCCTCTTTGGGACACACATTTTTGCTCCCCAAGGCTGTCAAAAGACGCTCTTCACCTCTAGTTGTGCTAGTAAGTACTTATATCAACACATCCATGACCGAGGATTGGCCATCAGGGTGATTCATGGAGAGAGATCATCTGAATGATGGAATATTCATGTACAACTCTGTAAAGCCTTGGCTCCCAAAGCAGAGCCAGACTGAGAAGTTACCATCCCAAATGCCTGCAGCTCCAGGCTACAGTTCACTGCCACACCCCCAAAAGGGATTAGTTTTTAACCCAGACCATTTGGGTATCCAGCTAAACACTCAGCCTTATAAAACACTTACAGCCACACAGCCCAAGGGATGGGGAACTGGGGCATAGCTGGAAGAGCAACTGGGCCAGGAAAAGCTCATTTTCAGCCAAAGTGAGTGAATCATCTGTGACTTCAGCAAAATTGAGTTGACACCATCTGCTGCCCATCCTGGAGCAAAGTTCTAAAATGATATCTCATGGTGAAGGAAACCTCCATAAAGCAAGGACAACAAAAGCCTGTGGGATGCCAAGAGTGATCATCCATCACCTGCAGGGCTATGGCATTTCCCCAAGAATCTTCCCTTCCATGCTGCCCCTCAGAGGGACATCCCACAGCCAATTAACAATATCCTAAATTGTAATTTTTATGTTCTTTCCATTTTCAAGGCACGTTAATTTCAAAACAAAGGCACAAGACACTGTCCTTAAACATCCCCAATATTTCAAGTTGAACTTTGTTTCAACATCCCAAAAATTGCGTTTTTTCAACAATTAAACAATTCATCTTTTTCAGATCCACTTGGGACCTCATCTAGATACACATTAATCTTCCTGATCTCAAAGCCAAGGAGAAAATAGGCATTTCTTTCCCCTGGTCCTACAAAACAACACTGCCACAGTATTTGCTACCACTTCCAACCCAGGCTATCAATGCGTTCAGACACGAGGCTTTCCTCATGTTTCAACTCAACCTAAAATATCTGATTCTCAGTCTCATCCCATTACATCACGTTCTCAACATCCTAAAAAAAAATACAAAAAACCAAAACAACCCTCAAACAAACCCAAACTCAGCCACTTAGTCAAAAAATCTGCTTCTTGCTGATGGTCTCAGGAGCTGCTGTCGATCAATGCATCCACTGAAGAAGGGGAATGATCCAGTCATTCACCATTCCTTCACCTAACTCCTCGCCATTTGACCTTGCTCATTTCTACACCATCTTGCATGTAGGTGCTGCACCTTCCTCTTCTTTCCTCACCTCTCCACTCTTCAGGAGGTGCAGCTGAACCAAGACCCACTCTCCAGCAGCTGCTGGAGCTGGTCCCAATGTGCTGTAGTGGTAGAGAAGCTTTGGCCCAGCCCCAGCTCTCTTCCCTTTCCCAAAGGATGTCATTCCCATTCTGGAGCAGAGCACGATGGAGGTTTCCACCACTATCAACACAAACATACAATGCAACACAAATCGTCTCACGGTTTACAAAGCATATTCCTTCCCTCTCCTCCTGCCTTGCCTGCTTGAATTCAGAGATGGCCAACAGCTATTAAACACATCAATGTAAATGTTAGTAGATTGCTTCTAATAGGAAACAAAAATGTTTTGAGCAAAGCTAATTGCCGGGAAATAAGGTCGTTCCAATATTTCAGCAGGGGGTTATAAATCTCTTGGTTCCTGCCTCCTTCCAGCATTAAGGTTTTACAGATGTTGCTGTCAGAAGAAGAAGAATGATTTCAGATGCTAGTTTCCACTGTACATTAAAAAAAGAAGGACATAAATGTGTGCAGCTAATTGCTGGGCAAGTTTTCTTTCTATAAGAGAAAAACCACACAAATCTCAGACAACAAAATATAGAAAATCTGCATTGGGACTCCTAGAAATCTTATAATTATGATACAAAATGTTCAACACATTGACAACTGGCAAAACTTTAACACGTAATTCAAGCCAGCCAGTTGCACTGACTGCCAAATTGCTTGATCCAGTCCTCTGCTGCTTTTTCACTCTTATGTACCAACGAATATTCACTGTACATGGAGGGACCCTGTAGACCCAAAAGAAGAATGTGAACCATTCCATTTCTTCCTGAGCTGGAATAAGAGGATGAGAAGAGTCTAAGCAGCCACTAGAGAAGCGAGCTGTTTTCTTGAAAAGCTAGACCTAGTCCCAAAATTCAAATACTAAGAGGCCAAAGAGAATAAAGAAAGCTTATAAAAAGTATAAGACAATGATTAGGGAAGAAAAGGAGACTTGGTGGCTGTCTCCAAGTTGTCTTGCCAGGGTAGTTCATCATTTGCATGGGAAATATCCATGAAAAGGGCTGGCTCAGTGGCTGATGAGCTCTTGGGAGCACCCAGACAGCTCCAGAACTGAGGTGAAGCTCTCCACCCCAGCCCCATCCTGACACCCCACTGGACACACACTGTGCTTTCTTAGGAAACTATTCCCCAGGCAGAAATATCTCAATAATTTAAAAAAAAAAAAAAAAAGAAAGTAAGACCTATGAAATAAAACTCTCAGCTGCACAACCAATTTGCTTCCTGGAAAAACAGGGGAAACAAGGAGAGGACCAAAGACAGATTGCCACAGTTCAGAGGTTAGTCCCTGAAGGAAGCTGCCCATTGAGTTTCCCATCGTTTTAATTGGAATAATGTAAGCATTGCAGAGGACAATGCTCTGGCTGTGGCTTAGCACCACCACAAGACCTGGGTCATTTCCCCAGTCAAGCAAAAGTCCACACTGTCAGCAGTGCCTGCACCCAGCATCCAAGCCAGGCACCTGCCAAAGGAGGACCTGAGTGGGCTCTGGATGCTCTCGTCCAAAACTACCGCCACAAAAGCCAAGGTAGCTGAAGTCCAGATGGGGGCACGTGCACAAGAGTGCACAGCTTTGCTCAGCTTTAACTCAATGAGCCAATTCAGCTTTCACAGGTGTCACTGTCACACATTGCAGAGTGTTAAGATGACCTTTTTTTCCAGCAACGCACAATCCACTCATTCTCCTCCAGCTTCACTTCCTTTAACTCCTTGACACCATCCAAAGGAGGGGAGGGCTCTACATCCCCCATGCCCAGCATCCCCAGTGGTCTCCTTGGGGCTCAGTGCTTCCCCTTCAAGGCATCAGGTTTGCTCCAAACACGCCTGACTCGAGCCAAGGGGCCAGGACCTCTCACAAGAGGCATTTGGGCTGCTTTATTTTTCCAATTCAGCAGAAACTGTGACTCTGCTGCTAAGAAGTCTGGAGCCCACTCTGAAGATTATGGGCCTGTTCCAGATTTACACTGTTTTTCCTTAAGCTCAGAGATCACCACTGAGCTGTCTCTCATTCTGCTTTTGGCACTTTCTTTCACTTTAAAAAGCAATCATACTCCCTCCCCCAAAATAAACCAACAAAAACAACATATCCAGACAAGGGACCATCCAGTGCAGCTCTTTTAACGTTCCCAGGACAGCAGTACAACTTATCCAACTGTGGTGGGGTTACACTTTGTATATGATTTCCACCAGACACAAGTGGCACTGCTTAAAAAAATAATCCAGGCCAGAAATAACCCACAGGGACAGAAGAGCAGAAGTCCAACATCTCTCTTACTCAAGTAGAGGGATTCATGTTTCCCTCAGAAACCAGACAACTACGGCACATGAAGAAGCAGCTATGTGTCCATCTCAAATCTCTCAACACTCACACATGGCTGCACCCCAAGGGCTGTATTCATGTTCTCATTTTCCATCTCATGGCTACTCTACAGGACCCATGAGTGGGGTTATATTTAGGCCAGCTGGACCTGCCACTGATACCTGCAGCTGGAGAAGATAAGGATGCTGAGATGGCCCATTTCAGGACCAGCCTGTTAAACCACAGAGGTCAGCATGGCATCTCCAGGCATCCCTGGACATCGGCAGGTCAGCACCTCCTGAGCTGTGAGCTCGGGAAACCCACAGAGGAGGAGATGCCCCAGCAGCTCCACGCAGGCCATGGCCCCAGCCCCGTGCAGGGGGTGGCACAGCTGCCAGGTGTGCGCTCCAGGGTGCACATTTTGGGAAGGCTCCTCCGCCCTGGCTGTAAATACCAGCCCTGACCACAGGATCCCAGCGGCTGCTCGCATTCTTCCAGCAGATGTGCCAAGACAAGCTGATGTGAGGCTCTGTAATCAGAGGTTTGTTGGTCTCCTGGGACCAGTGAAAGCCCAGACTGGGGACTGAACCGCTGACTCGAGCGCACAGGCAACTGAGCTCTGTGAGGGCCACAAGCAACTGAGGAATGATTTAGGAGATGAGACCTTGAATTTGCCAATTATTTATCTTGTTGATGACTGAGACAAGCAGTTTTACTGTCCAATCCTTAGGGGAAAACATGTGGAACTAATCAGGCTACACCAAAATAAAAAAGAAAAATATCAAATTAACATAAAATGAATTGAACGATGCACACAATACCAAACCTGATTTTTCCTTCCAAATAGGCACTGTATCTGAGATGCTCGTTCTTGCTCATTTATTATTCTTCATCTTTTAAAGAGCAACACATGGCAGCAGAAGTCATTTTTGCAAACACAACAAAACATTCTCCTCACAAGGAAAGGTAATAGCTATTTATTCAGCAGGGCCCTCCTATTCAGGATATTGCCATCTGAAAATAAGAATGTCCTTGAAAATAATAATAAGCCAAACCTTTTTTTTTTTTCTTAACTTAGAAAGAGACCAATTTCAGTATTAAACCAGCCTATAGGAGCAAGGTTTTGTGCTAAAAGGAACCATGGGTTTGTTGCCTGTTAATGCAGGCTAAGGAGGAGACAAGATATTTTAATGTTGTCTGGGACATTTGGAGGCTTTTACCTTTTGTGCCCCAAAACCTTTGGGAAAAATCACTTCAGCTCCACTTATCAGGAGCTAGATGCTTAATTCCTACTGAGGTCCACATTTTGGGATCTTGTAGGATTTGGAGCCGGGGATGGGACACAGTGATGTTCAGAGCCGCACCCTCCCTGGGACCTCAAGGCCTGACTTTGGGACAGAGGCTCCTGCTTCCTGCCCATTTCACTGCCTCCTCCTCAACACAGCCTCCCAGATAACATCAGCCCAAGTGATTATGTCCTTCCCAGGCCAGCAAACCAGATTTTCTGAATGACCTGCCCAGATCACTTCTCATCAGCCTCATGCATTGGTCAGTGCCAGAGCTCTTCCTCTACACAAGTCACCAGGTATTGTTCTGGAGCCAGACAGTTTTCCCTCCTTGTGTTCACTGAAAGGCTGAGAATTTCATTGCTGGAGCCACTCATTTCACCCACGCTCCAATGACTTGTGTCCCCACCCCATCATCAGGTCACTCAAACTTGCCCTTCCACTGTGCTCCTCCTGTTTGCCTTCTCTTCTCCACTGCACTCTGACTGACATGCTTAAAGATGGCCCTGTCAAGTAGGCCGTGGTCTGGGGCCAGAAAGGGAAAAGACCACACTCAGCAGGGGAAGGTACCTGCTGTGAGAGCTTATTTCATCCCTGTCAGAGGGATTATGTTTCACCTGGGATATATCATCTCCCCATTGAATCAGCCCAAAGCTCTCAAACTAGGCCTCAGCAGTGAGTATCCCAATGCTCGTCCATCCCCTAAAAGCTTCCTGGCAGCTGCTGGTGCATTTGTTACTTATGATGGGTATTTCAAGCAGTTTCATGGTTGTGTTTCCCATCAGGGAGCAGCAAGAGCCCAGTTTCTGCCTGTCTCACCCCCATCCACCCCAGACCCACACTCTCAATCCCAGGGCTCCTCTCACCCACAGAGCGTGGGGGACCTGCAGCCACCCCGTGTGCCTGCCATTCCTCCCATCCCTACCAACAGCTGCCTGCTCTAAGAGACCTCAGTGGCCTCAACAACAGCTCTGTCCACAGCCCTGCAAGCTTTCCCATCCACCCCACTTTCACTTCAACAAACCTTTCATCTGGAATGCACCTTCACTGCAGCCACAAGGCAGAGGAGACCAGGCAAATACCACAGAGCAAGTGACAGCACACCTTAAAACAGAGCCTCATGCAGCATCCCAGACTCTTTCCTTTCAGTAAAGAAAGACAATCAGCATTCAGGCTGACTTAAAAGATTGAGCAGGATGATGACAGCTCCCATTTCGGGGAGAAAGGCAGAGGGAGAGGGGATTTGGTTTCAGACTAAACCCTTGCGGCAGGCTCCCATCAACACACACCCAAGGTCACACGTGGGAGGCAGCTTCTTTAAAATAATGGGGGAGCTTGGGGCTTTATTTACCTTTATTTACCAGAAAGTCTTTTTAACTCTGCTGGTGGCAACTTCACCCCCATGGACATTGTGGGAAGATGAAAAAGTCACCCCTAAAGAAGCAGGTTTTGGGGATCTGTGTCTGTGTGTAGGGATGAGTTGAACAGAGCCCAGATGTGTCCCATGTCCCCATGGATGCCCACCTGGTGAACCCATCCCACTGACAGGGTTTCACACCTACAATACACAGCCCAGTACCACTTGTCCACTGGTGCCCTGTCCCCAGCCTGCAGGTGTCCTACACAAGGCAGGCTCAGGCTGACTGCCAGCAGCAGAATTCCTCCCTTCCACTGACCCACTAGACATGGGAATGTTTTAATGCACACCCAATTTTAGGCACACAGAGAACCCACCTCCTCTGCTCACACCATCACAAGACAAAAGCACAAAGGATCAAAGCCAGGAGTTTGCTGGGGAACAGAGGGTCTGTCACTGCAGCCAGGCACAGCGACAGCCAGCAGGTCCACAGCAGCATCTCAGTACTGGGACTAACAGTTCTCATTTGCCTTATGCCTCTCAGGTGCTAAAAACATCTTTTTGCAGCAGAAAAGGGAAAATGGCATCAGCTGTACATGAAACAGAGAACAGGGCTGGTGGGTCATGGTCATTCTGTCTTACCTCTGTCACCTGCAAAGGAGGGGTCGGGGTTTACTCATGCAGGTCACTTAACCCATTACTTAGAGCTGGCTCTGAGTTAAAACCGAGTCAAGAAAAGAGCAACCCCTCAGCATCACACATGCTACTGACCTGTGGGCAGGGAAGAGCAGGCAGATCTTGCCACCAGTCTGATAAACCAGGGCAGCTCCTCCAGCAAGCAAGGTTCACTGACTTGCTACAGATGTGTGATAATTCATCTAACCTTCAGCATTTCTTTCACCTATTATCCTTTACTCATTGTTCTCCATTTAAATTTAAAGCCTGCAGTACAGAGACAGCACGGGAAGTTTTCCCATTGAAGAGAGCTAGCTGTGCTTGCTTAAAACTTTCAACACTAGAGTCAGAGGGAGTTGGGTAGGATTTTTTTTTCTTTAAATAAAGTGCCAAGAGATGTTACAGAAATCTGAGTCCACTTAAAAAGAGAAAAAAAAAAACATCTTTCCTACTCCTTGTGGTTACTGGAAAGAAACAAACCAAAAAAAAAAAAAAAAAAGAAAGAAAGAAGAAGAAAAAATAGTCAAAAAACAACGAAAACCAAGCTTCAGATGTTTTCTAACCGGATTTCATGCTCCCTGAGTGCCTGGCAGGCTTTCCAGTCACGAAGGTTTTGGGACACCGAAGTCCCTCCCCTTAAGTAACTCCTCAGTTATCAAACTCCTCAGCATCTTAGGAACTTTGAGACATTTATTGGTGGGGGAAAGGGACCAGGAGCATGGGAAAGACCTGAGCTTGATAAGGACCTCTGCCTAAGGGATCCCAAGGTTTTGGGCTCCAGTGACCACTCTGCCTCCAATAATGCCCTGTGAAAGGAGCTGCACAGTCCTTGGCACTGGCCAAAAACACCCCAGCACTATTCCCTCACCCAGACAACCCAAAGGATCCAGAAACTTTGCCCCCTGAGCAAATTGATGCAGTAACAAGCAAACCGAGAGCTCTCACCTGTGCTCCTTTCCCGGATCCCAAAGCTGGGGCTGCAGGATCAGTACTTTCTTCGCTGTGTGTGATATTCTGTCAGCAATTCCACACTGACTTCTGGGGCCAGTAGGAGCCCAGTTAGCAAATGCCTGTCCTCACCCATCTGGGCTGGGTTCGCTGCTGGAACCAATTACAACAATTAGCAGCACATCAGTGTTTTTTGCTAAGGACTCTCACATGTAGGAATTTCCCAAAGACCTTACCCATTTCCTCGCCTGTCAGCATCTCCTCTGCCGCTTGTGGGGGCTCTCATCTCCCCACGTTTACCCCTTTCCCCCAGAGCTCATATTGTTAAGGGAATGTGCAATTAAGAGAGGAAACAGCAGCGTAGATAAGGTAGGAGTTAATGAATTGCTCGTGATGGAAGAATAACAACCGAGCTAATTAAGGGTCTTCATATGCCTCCTCCAACCTTCATTAGCTGCTGTAGTGACCCTGTGCCTACTCAGACAGCAGAAACCTACCCGCTCTCCCAAAGAGACCCAAAATCTTCCTTCCCCGGAGCAGTCTCTATCACAGTGTCAGTTAATGGATGCATCATTTTCCCCTAATTTTCGAAATTAAGGCTATGACTTTCAATTATTATTATTAATGCTAATGTCACTTCTGACTTTTCCTTCTCATTAACTGATGGTTTTAACTTTTAAAAACACATGTCATCTGAAACAAAATTATCTACTCTTTTATTCTGCAGTGCAGATGGACTTTAGCAGGCTGGAGATGAATGCTGACAGATATCACATCCTTCAAGGATGACTGGACATCCAAGCTAGTTTTAGTTCTAAGATTCTGCCCACAACAATTATGATAAAATCTTCTTGAGGTACTTTTCTACCAGCATCAGCAGGTGCTCTAAAAATTGCATTGATGAATTTCCCAGGAAAAAAAGCCCCCCTCCTCTCAGTCCTTTGGAAAAACAGCAAAATTAACATCCTGACTTACACACCAGGACTAACTTTGGAGGCAAATGATTCCGAGTTCCTTGAAGAGGTGCAGTGAATTCTCCTAAACCCCAGTAAGCCTGCCCTTCTTAAGGGGCCTTGTCCTGTTAACTGTGGTGAGCTAGGAGCCCATTTGGTCAAATTTGAGCAGTTGCTCTTTGCAAAGGCTATTTCTCCTTTGGCCAGACCTGTATGATGTACTTCTGCCAAATCTGAGAGTGGCATTGTACATTGATTTCCCCATCTGTCATACAGGCTGCTTAGAAAATGGGAACATATCTAAGCAGAGGGGAATAGAGGAATAGATAATTAGAGGAAGAGAGGAATAGCTCTGTTGCAAAGGGGCTACGAATCCTTAGTGCTGAGCCCCCAGCAGTGCAGTTCTGCTGTCTGGGAAGTGTCACAAGACCCAGATGTCACTGTGATAGCAGAGATGCTGAGCCTACCGGGGGGTGGCTGCTGGTCCCAGTCCTGCCCATGCCACACAGTCAGAGTTATTGGCCATGCCCCAGCACAAAATGTTGTCAAAACAAAGTCTAACCCTGCTGGCACCTCCACCCTTCTCATTTCTGCCCAGCACCAGCCAAGATGCCAACTCCATTCTGTCTCTTCCCATTCCCCTACCCTGAGGTTCTTTTGGGAAAGCATAGGCTCGTTACTGCTGAAGGATACTCAGGTAGCATCTGCACAGCCATGCCTGAGGAGTAAATTAATCCTTTTTCATCAGAGTCATTGGGAAGGAATATTAGGATAGAAGAGCAACTAGAAGATTTTGACAAAAAAACATCTATCAACAGTCAAAACAAGGTTTTGACTCCTACCATCTTTTCTCTCTAAAATTTTCCTGTGGAAGGGAATCAGGTCATTATCACTCAGCTCTTCCCAGCTACTTCACCTTTAGTGTCCCCTCTGCCATCCCAGTGTAGACCTCATTTCTGGGCACTCTGGGATGGAGAGACACCAGGAATACTTCTCTGCTGTGGTACCAGGTATCAAACTACTTCACTAGTGGCAAACTCTCACTCAAGATTATCCCAGAAAGTTACCTTTTGGTCCATGCTGTCATGAATGTAGTTGCACAGAACAGCCAAAATAATTAAGTTGTCCCTATCTAGCTACTTGTTCTTATTAAATATAGTTAAATAAAATGACCAAAAAAAAAAAAAAAAAAAAAAGCAGCAAGTTGTTGTCAAGTTACCAACACAGCAGATTCATCTCAGTGCAACAAAGAACTAATCAAAAATCTAATTCTTTGTAAGGATTTTTTTTTTTTTTTGAAGTTACACAGTTAAAAACATTCAGGCTTTGAAACTAAAAAATCAGGTCTTTCAACACACGAGCACACTTGTGCATCCCATGGATGCCACTTCCAAGCTGCATCCTGCTCTCCGCGAGCCTTGCACCCCTCCTTGTGGTGCATCGAAGCAACTGTCGTGTGAGCAAAATCCTCTCTGCTGGGCTTTGCCTCCCAAAAAAGAGCAGAGATATCCATCATCTCTGGCACCAAGCACCACCTTCTCCACGTTGTGAACGTCTTCGAGCTGGAGATATAAACAAATACTGCTTCTTACTAGAAGTCAACTCTAGGCACTCGTTTCAAACATCATTAAACTGAACGGAATAGAAATGTGCGGCACATTGAAACAGTTACACTTCTCAATTTTAATGTTTGTTTAAAGGTTACTTTTGGATGAAGGCTGATTAGAGAATAAATAACAGATGCTGAAAGCATCCATTATGTATTTTTGCAATTAGCAGAAAATCTTGGTACTTTTCTTAAAGAACATACACAATTTTGTGGGATGTTTATTGCTGGAAGCAATCTGCTCTGGCTGGCAAGAGCAGCATCCAAGAGCCCAGGGAAGCTTCACAAGGAGTCACACACAGTAAGCCAAAAGCAATGCTTGCTTCAGCAGCAGCACTTAAAGCCCTGCTCTTGCTGTTGCAAGGAAGTGGTCAAAGCACTTTCTTTCCACAGAAAATTTTAAATTAGAAAGAACACGGTGAAATCATCTCTGTTTCTTTTCCATAAACATTTTGATTACGCAGCAAAAAAATGGTTCCTGATTATACTTTCACTTGAAAAATGCACCCAGGATGTTTCATGCTATTTTTGTCTTCTCTGCCCAGAGGGCTTCCTTGATGGCCCAGCTACCACCTCCCCTCGTGGGGTATGGAGGTACTGTTACACCTTGGAAACTCTTGTGCATCCAGCATGCATGGCCTGGAAGGGAAAATGGAAGAAAGGAAACCACTACAGCTCCCAGAAACTATCTCACTCTCATAAAAATTCGTGTGCAGAACATGAGGTGGAGCAGCAGCTTTGACTGTGCCAGTCCTCCCTCTCCCTGATGATTTCCATCACATCCAAATGAAGCTGGAGGGGGTATTCAGACAGAACAGAGGTATTTGAGTTAGAACACACTACAGAACTCAGCATACCTGGTCAGCATAGCTGGGAACTCAGCTGGTCTCGTTTAAGAGGACAACAGAGGCTCTGAGCAGAAGCCTAAAGAGTTGCCCTCTGCAATCTGTGCCATTTCTTACCACACAGAAACAGCATTGTGCTAAAAAGCCCTCCAGAGTAAAGCAGATAATATCTTTTGGGATGGTGCCTTGTATTTTCCAAGAGTTGTCTCACTGCAGCAGTTATTACAAGAAACTAAACCAAACCCTCCTATTTGTAAATTGGATTGAAAAAGCACAACTCAAACTGGTATTTGGTTTAAAACTGAAGGGTTCACACAGTGCTTAAGAAGCATTTTAGACAAAAGCAAGCTTTCTGCCAAACATTTGAGGGGAAAGAGAAAATTTCTGCTTTGCTGTCTGAACGCAGTTATAAGCCAGGATGAAGAAACTGCCTGGCATTGCTGCCCACGGTAAAATACACTGTGCATCTCACACTTCACATGCAAGGCTCATGTTGCCTTCATTCTGCCCAGTTTAGTTTCTACAGTGTTATCCTAAAGAAAATTTCCTGTCTCCACAACCCCTGGCATTAAAGGTGGCAGACTCAGAGAGGGGAAATGAGGAACTTGTAGGCACGGAGTGCTTTTGCATTAATTTCTATACAGCACGATCATGAAATAGCTGGACTCCACAAGCATTGCTGCCCTGTAGAACAGGTATTTATCCAAAGCTGAAGTCTTAACAAGTGAAGCAGAATTGACTGAGCTTCTCTAAGCATATTCTCTCCCCTCTTCAACTATCTCACTTGCCTCCATTGATGCACAACTGGTCACTGCTGGTTTAACATTTCGTGACTGAGGTTTTCTCAGTTTTTCTGCTGCTAAGCAGTGTGCTGAAGCAAGGCAGACACAGCTCATCTGACTCACAAAGGAGAAAAGAGCAGAGGTACTACACAGAGATTTCCTGTAGCTGGGAAAACAAACAAACAAACAAAAAAAAAACCACCCAATGTGCTTTATGTCAGTTTTTTAACGGCTTATGTACCAAGTTCATGTCAGAAACAGGTTCAGATTTCTCCAGATGAAGGTTTAAAGGTTTTCTTTATTTAGTAGGGCACATAGAGATTGGAAAGAGCAGCCCCTTCCCTATCCCAAAGAGCATCTGCAATTCAGAAAGGTAAGGAAAAGGCATTAAAAGGCAGAAAGCAAAGAGGATAGAGCATACCTCAGCTGAGCAGATTAGAAGACCCAATAAAGACACCTATTGTTACCAACAGAAATACTCTACAAATACACAGGCTGAAATCCACCATCTTAAGCTAAGCAATCCATGAAAAATAGCAGAGAGATCCAAGATTAAATTCTTCTGTGCTCCCCTATCTCCACTGGAAGGCTTATAAAGGTCTGCAGATCACAAGAGTGTACACACTGCTGCTATATGAAAACACGTATTAATATTTTTGTATTATCTAATGTTTTGTCTCCTTTGTTACCTGATCAGGCAAATCCTCTTCACAGTTCTCGCAGTTTTCATTATCAGCCATTAACCCTGGGATGTTTGGACTGTGACAAGGGCACAGCCCCGACTCCCCAAATCCCGCTGCACCACGGCTTGAAGAAATAACCTGCTTGTGCCAAGGAGCCAACTGTTGCCCCCCAGAGCAGAAGGCCAGCAGAGCTGTCACAGATCGTAGCCTTCAGAGACATCTGTGCCACAACAGGGACTGAACTGGTACTGTGCCTCACACCAGAGGAGGGAAGTAATCCCCTAAGCTGCAACTTTCCTAAATGCTGGCAGCCAGAAACTGCCAACCGGTAACAACAGCTGGCAGCTCCGGTCTGAACTGAGCATTTTTTCCATTTAACTCTCCCCTTCTCCCCAGTTCAGCCTGGGCAGCAGCACACAGATGTCCCCACTGCTGTTAAGACACAGGATTTTCCATGAGACCTCGGAACTCCCTCATGAGCTGGCTCTTCTTATTAAGGACAAATTGCTCCTAGTGGGGGGTATCTTAACACTGAGGCACTCCTCAAGTGCATGCTTATGGGCTTCTCTGCTTGCTCCTGCTCCCAAAGTTAACTCAAAATCTCTGCCCAAAAGGTGCAAATCCGATGGGCAGCTTTGCCCCTTTCACTCCACCCCTGAGGAGATGCTACAGGGTGAGGTTTCAGCAAAAGTTTAGTCTGCAGATTTACCAGCAGAAAGGTACCTAGCACTACTGAAAAATCCCCTGCTTTTCCCCACCCCTTTCAGACAGCTCTGCGAATCTTTCCAGTGAAAAGTCTCAAGTTGGAAGGGATGGACTCAATGATCTATTTTACAGGTCTTTTCCAACCCAAATGATTCTAAGTTCAATAAGTTATTTAATGGGAAGCTACATGTGACAAAACCTCTTTTGTAACAGACCTTTACATAAAATGGGTTATTTTAAAATGAGCCCGGCAGCCTCTCAGTTTCTTTTATAGAGAATATTATGCTGTGCCAATCTCCTTTAAGAACAGCCTGGAGTACAGCATGTAGGCATGTGCTGCAGAGCCAGCAGAATGGCAGTCAGGAGATCAGCTGCTGATTGAGCAAAGAATCATGAGAAATCCAAAAAGGTCTCCCCAACAGCAGGTGCACAATAAGTTTGTGTTTCCTAGACCACTCCAAGTCACTTTTCTTTCACACATGTACCAAATGAATTATCACTGCACAACTATATGAATACAGTCATTTGATATATCTGATAAACCCATATAATCAAGAAAGGTACCAATTCCACAGGCAATGGCCTGATCTTCTCCTGTGCCTAAAAGGATCTTCAGGACTTCAGTTTTGATGGTGAAAACTGAACTTTTATACATACCTGTGCATGTGACCATGTGAAGAATTTAACTCTAATAAATACTTGCTTTATATAGATGGATATATATGAAAAATATCCCTTGTGACAGGTAACTGTAAGGCAAGCACTCATTAAGCCACAGAACAAAGTTTATTGGATCTCCTCAAATTCTTTATACAGTTTTGCTGCTAAATGAACACAACACATTGGCATATTGCCTTTAATTTTTATTTCAATCGTAAGTCCATCTTGAAAGAAGTGGTAACACATTTAATGGCATCTTCAATAAATAAAATGACAAAAACTCTAGTCCTTGCACAGACACATTACAATCCACTCCAAATTCAATATTGCCAAAACACTGTGGGGTGTTTTTCTAAAACTTGCTTCAGAGCTTTTTGGTTTTTTGTTTCAACACTTAAATACACAGAAAAGTATATTATGAGAGAAAATTCTGAACAGAGCTTGTAAAAACCAATAATTTCGAAGCAAGAGTTAATTAAATCTCTCTAATTGGATTAAAGAATCCAGCTGGAAGTATTTTTTGAAAAACCCTGATTCTAAACTTCATATTAAAACTTGCAGTTTTTCTGGATCCTATCCATGTCAACATACCTATACAGAAAGAGTTAAATTCCAGGTTTCCTTTTTTTTAAAGGAGAAATTAATAAAGTGAGAGCACTGGCCTCCCACACTAACAAAAGCAGTCATGGTCCACATATTCTGCAGCAGGAAGCAGCTCTTTGTGGCCAGGCCATTGCCTGAACTCCTACCAGACTGGAAATGCTACTGCAGTTTACTCTCGTTTCTGAACTCATTTATTCCCCAGTCCAGGAGCCTCAACAACCTCAGCAAGATGAGAATTCCTGAAAATACAAATCTGACTGCAGGATGAGGACCAACTCAGCTGACTAATCAAAAGCTAAGCTTAATTTAAACCTTTTCCTAAATAAAGTCATGACTACAGAAAAGCTGAGTGTCAAGATTTCCAAATTGCAATTCTGTGTAATTAGCATGTCACAAAACAATTAGAGCGTCAGTTAATGTAGGAACAACCACTCTAGCACTGAAATCAGTTAAAACTCTCATCTTCAGGCCATCAGTGGAAGCTCAGGGTATGAAAGGAATGCATGGTTGGGCCTCCCCCAGACCTATGCATACTATACAGGGGACAGAAAAACTTAAAATACAAAATTGCACCACATCTGTGCAAACATTTCAACCAGGTTGTTTCAACCAGCTCCCTGCTCACCCCAGCTCCTCCTGCTGACAGCACTTGGCTTATTCAAGAGAACATGGAGAAGCAGGACTCGGTTTCAGGGAATGAAACTTTTTTTTACAATTATCTTCCCCTCAGCTGACCACATCGTAACAAAAGTGCAATAACTTACAAACTTCTCAAACAAACAGCTATTAAAATTACACATTTGTAGGGAAACATATTCACTCTTTTAACCATAAAAATATTTCCCCAGCTAACAAACCTTAAAGCATTTGATAACACAGTATTTCAATAACGATAAAGAAAAACCCTTCCACTTGTTACAAAAGACAGAACTGTCAGAAGATTTTGCTTACTGTACACTATGTAAGAGCTTTGCCATCTTGTGAAGACCATGCTGTAATTAATAACATAACTATCATTTAAGATAAATGAGTATTGACTAAACTGACTTTCCTAATCTTTTGCAAATGAAAACAAGTAAATATCCAGGGCCATGTCATCCAAGAAATTGCAAGACAGTTTTACATCCAGAGTCATAGGAAGCACCACTTTCCATAAAGTATTTATATGTCTGTTCCTGAAAAGCATATTAAATAGTTTTTTGAGAACTGCTAGAACAGATTCTCACACTAACTGCAGCTTGACTTAGAGAATTCAGGTGTGGGGATATAAGGGAATTTTGGGCAAAATTATACTTTGAAAAAAACAACCTGTTAAATTTGGTCCAAGCATCCAAAAAAACAAAAGGTATATGGGTCCTTCATTGCTTAATGCTGCTGTTCAGTTGAGCCTTAAAAAGAAAGTAGGTGTACAGCAATAGGGAAGAAGAAAGACTGCCCATGACAGGCACAGAACTGTGACAAAATAAACAGTTTCTTCAGGAAGATGTATTAACTGTGATTCTGCCAAGTGAGTAACTGAACTTGCACTAATGGAGAACCCTGAAACTTGTATACTATAGCCACAAGAAATGATTTCCTATTTATAAAACAGATCCATTTCTAATCAACTGTTTTACCAATCATCATTAGATATGTGAAAAAAAATAAAAAAATCTTTTAAAATAATTACAAAGAGTGGACTGCAATAGCAGCTATTCAAGCAAGATTCAAGCACAAGTTTAAATGAAGTTTCAAGCTGGGAATTAGCCTTCTTTGTCGAAAATTTGTACAACTTTTTCAAAAACCTAAAAAGATAAAGAAGAATTTTATGAAGCATTTATCAAACAGTTACTCCAAGTTAAATCAACATAAACAGTATTTGACAGTACTCTTAAAAATATATAGGATTTTTTTTAGAATATTCACAGTAATTCTTTAACAGTGAAATTGGCATCAATTTTGGGAAGCAGATAGAAGAGTAACACTACTTCAGAAGAACAAAAGCTCATGAAAATGAAAAAGAAAAATGAGACCCTGTTAAACACAGAAACACTGGAAATGTGTTTAGTCCAGCTCACACTCAAGCAGAACAAATCAATTTCCTCAAGTTATTTACATCTTACTCAGTCCTTCAAGAGTCAAATCAGGAGTTCCACAACAGCCCTGAGTAATAACATCAGTGCTTAATTAGCAGGCTAATCACACACACACACATCTCAGAAGAAGGCAAAAAATATGCATCCTGTTACCCCATGTCATCCCCATGGGTTTTTGGCATATATACTTACTTCATCAACAGATTTAGAGGCATCCACTTTTCTGACTTTTCCCATTCTCTCATACAAATCTATGATAGGCTTAGTAGACTGCAGATATGTATGAATTCTAAGAGAAAGCACAGGGAGAAAACAAATCCATATTATATAGTAAAATTAAAGAGAAGGGAAGTGAAAAGTTTTGAAGACAGTACCTCTTCTCCAGGCTCTCCCGGTTATCATCACTCCTACCACTGCTCTTGCCTCTTTCAAGACAGCGGCCGATACATATCTACAAAAAAACATCAAAAGGATGACGACAGCCAGGAACACAAGCTGCCATCCTGAGAGCAGAAACAAACAAAAATCCTGGAAATCTAAACTGGCCTGGCACATAAAATACCCTCCAGATCTGGTGGATGTAACCAGAACTCACACAAGTTAGTTTTTTCTAGAGAAGAAGGATGATGGTTTACAATCCAGTTTATGAAAATGGGATTGCGGTCAGAGGAAGTAAAAGCAGCATCAAGCTCTGTGATTTTACTGGATCCCTGACCTGAGACATTAAAAAAAAATTACTACCTACTTTTTGAGGATGTGTTCAGGCTTTCTGAAATGTAGCATGTCAAATGGGACTATTAATACATGTCTGCACTAAAGGAAAGTCACTGAATGTTCTCTCAAGAATCTTGTAAGGCAAACTGACAATACTAAGTTATTGTCAATTAAAATGTTCTTATCTGACACTGCTACAATGAAGACTTCAAAATCTAAGTAAAAAATTAAGAACTAACCATAGCTAGAAAGTGTCCCAATGAACTAAGTTTTTTAAACTTTTAGATAAATAAGCAAAGCTGACACATGTATGCTCCATGAATACATTTATCCTACTCATGCAAGAGGACAATGGTTAAAAATTATTTTTTCCTACACAGTACAGTCATGGTAAAAATCATTCAGGCATTGTGCATTTTTAGATCTAGTAAAAAAATCAGAATAACAAAAATTAATGCCCCGCCAAGTGAAAAAAATTAATTTAGTCTTACTTAAGGTTTTAACAGAAAAATAATAATCCCTCCTGTACTCTTTAAGATGACAAAATAATTGCAAAGAGTAAAATACAAATATAACAAAATCTCAGGAAGCTGGGGAAAGGGGTAAAAGGAAAAAAGTCAGCTTAAGGTGCTGGGATACTCATAACAGTTTTTTATGCTCAAGGGCATTGACAAATTAAAAGCACATCATGGCACTTGGTAAATGAATGTAATGCATCACTGTCAAAATGCCCTTGTAATTTAATGACTTGCTGAATAAAATGTTGATTACTGACTATCCTATAGCACAGCTCAGAACTATGAAAATAAAGATTGCTGCTGTACTTCAGACTTAAAGCAGACATTGTACCAAGTTCATTTTGGACTAAACAATAAATTACTAAGAGTAAATGTTTTATTCATACTAAGAGTAAACAACAAATTATTAAGAGTAATATTGTAATCAAATAATTTTGTAAAATGTATTTAAAATTTTGATAAATTTTCTTTAAGAATGCAATTGCCTGGAGTACTTCCTCAATATCATTTATTCACATATGATTATATCAAGTGTTATTAGCTGTCTATTTCAATAAACAGGCGGCTTTTCATCTGTGAAAACAAGTTGCCAAAAAAACCTTCAAACACCCAGGCCAAGCCTTCCTTGTACTCTTACATTAGCCCATTCTCCCTGTCAGAGTTTAATTGTTCTTCTTGAATGATTCCCACAATATTGCAAGAAAGGAAGTTAGAGAATTACACACTTCATTACCTCATTGTCACAATCAAAAAAGAGAACAAAGGAAACATCCGCTTTTCCATCCATAGTCTTATTCCAGCCTTGAAGATTATCTTCATTCCTGGGAAATCCATCAATCAAAAACTTGTTCTTCTGGGAATTGGCAGCCATTGTTTGATCCATAGCCTGATAAAAGATAATTCAATGCACAATCTCCTGCACATACACTGATTTATCTACTTATTAATTTACCCCCAAGATGTTGACATGGTAAGTTGAGAAGCATTTATTTTAGGATTATTGCAGATTTACAAAATGTGCTTTTGTTTCACTTTCAATGCGTGCTGGTTAATTCACTGATGCACCAACACAGCTATTGTTCAAATTGAATTAATTATTTCACAAAGCTCAAAAATCTCATAACAAACAAATCTCGTAATAAATCCCAGCTTTAAAGCTTATTTTCTACAAGATACTGGGAAGTGTCTTTACACAATAAGACATCAGAATATCCCAGATCTAGAGTTAATTCAAAGGGAAAAGCTCCAGATAAATTTAGTGCAATGAACAGCAGCATTTTTTTGACTTAAAAGAGATATTCCCATTGTTTTCATGGATATCCAGTAGAGGCTGAAGCTTTTCCTTTCACAAGAGCATCAGTAGGTGCTTTTCTCCCTTACCTGACTATCTATTTTGATAAACCTTACAAATCTTAGTGCCTTTAAGACCTCTAACCTCCAATCATATATGACTGAATGGACCAAGTGGTCCAAAAGCTAGTGCAGGGAAATAAGAAATAGAGTTTTACTGGTTTTCCAAAAGCTGCTAAAAAATAAAGGAAAATAAAAAAGAATCCATTTTCACAAATCCCCAGGTATGAGAGGCCATCAGCTCTCCAGCAGTCAGAAACATGAGTGATTGCTAAGGGAAGCAGCTCCGTGTCTGCCCATTCATAGCGCTCACACTGCAGGAAAGGCAGTTCTGTCAGAACGCAGCCACTGCTTTGTTGCTTAGTCTGCAGGAGTGACCCTGCAAAGAAATAGCCCTTTCCTTACCCTCTTCAGCAAGCTGATTGTTATTTCAACTGGCACAATCTCCCCCTCCTTAATGTAGTTCTCAATGAGTTCTCCATACTGGGAGCCCGGCCTTTTCCGCTCATCCCGGAGAAGGTCACCGGCAGAAAGGTGCGTGTATCCGTACTTCTGCAACAGGCAAAACAAACACAGGCTCCCTTCAGTCAGAGCATTTGTGCAAACCTAACATCAGTCAACAGTGTCAGCCCTATTTATGCCTGCATTGCAACAGAAAAACCCAGGGAACAGCATCGTGCTAGTGATGGATCTGCTCCATCTTCAGCGTGCAATCTGACAATAGAGCACACTCTGCACACAACACACACAGTAAAAATCAGAGTCACTAAGAATGGAAAAGACCTCCAAAATCATCAACTCCAGCCTTTGACCAAACACCATTGTGACAACTCAACCAAAGCTTTAAGGGCCACATGCAGCTGTTTCTTGAATGCTTCCACAAAAGGTGACTCTGCCACCTCCATGGGCAGGCTATTCCAGTGTCTGACAACCATTTCAGTGAGGAAATTCTTCCAGATGTGCAACCTGAACCTCTCCTGGTGCACCTTGAGACAATTTCCTCTTGTCCTGTTGCTGGTTGCCTGGGAGAAGAGGCTGACTCTTAGTACAAACTCCTTTCAGGGAGTTGAGAATGACAAGGTTTCCCCTAAGCCTCCTTTTCATCAATCTAAACACCCCCATTTCCCTCAGCTGCTGCTCACAGGACCTTCTCTCCAGACCCTTCACCAGCTCCATTACCCTTCTCTGGACACACTCCAGCACCTCTATGTCTTTTTGAGGCAAAGGGTCCAGAACTGGACATCTTTGGGTAAAATGCTCAACAGGGCTTTGGTTAGGTATTTGCGTAGTTTTCAAAAGCAATTTTGTTATGTTTGAAAACAAGGCAAAACAAGAATTTTATTTAATTACCTACTTAAGAAAAACACATAGGGTGATTGCAGGCCCTTTGGAGCTGGAGGAATGTCCCAAGCACAGGGTAAATCAGAAATCCCTATGTTCAGGTTGTGGTTCAGGCAGCAGCTTCCTCCCCTGGCTTTGTGAAATCACCTATAACACAGCAGCTGCACAAACAGTCCTCCTGCCCCTGTTACCTCCTTCCCTGGGATGAACACAGAGGGAGAACCAGTGACTTCTCCTCAGGATGACGTGGTAGATGAAGATAAATAGCTACACTGGTGCCACCCTCTGTCACACCACGTAAACAGAGAGAGCAGAGAGATCAGGTTCAATCTATCAATCTGATAGCAGTGGGCAGGAAAACAGCACACATCATTGCTCTTTCACCTCAAACCACAGCTAAAACAGTGACTTATGAAAAATACCGATGGAAGTATTTACTACATGTGAATTTCTCAGGCAATTATCATTGTAAATAGATACCTAGTGCAAGCCCACAAATATATAGCTACCAAAGAAAAGTGCATTGTTACAAAGGAAATTTCACAGCTCAAAATAATCATTTTCTCAGTTCATTTAACACTGCAAGAAAACAATGTGTACTATGCTCCCTGACCAAATGTAAGTCCATCAAAACAGGCAATAAAGACATCTCCTTGGTGATTACCTAAGCTAGCTATACATCCAAAACACAGCACACACATACATTCTCATCTGAAAATTTTTACACGAAACAAAAGCTGTAGCAAAAAACCTCAGGGTTATCAGTTTGGCTGCAGCAACATCCAAAGCAAATCTCAAACAAGGTGTCTGAGAGGCATAATAATGTGACTACACACTTGGTGAGGCTGTGAACATAGGATTTAAAAACTTGGCTACTGAACTAAGTACAACAGAAATATTACACAACCCACTAAGTGACTTTAAAACGTTGCAGTTGCTTTCCAATTTCACCCACAAAAGCATGGAAAGTTAGTTCTGCCATAGTCATAATTTAAGAAGGGATATAATTACCTAAATCTCCAAAACTGTACACAGTTTGCAAAAAACAGAAGCAAGATTTTGCTGTAAGTAAGTGTGAAGGAAAAGCTTCACAGACATCCTCTGTAAGCTCGCTGTACTCTTGCTTTAATGTACATTGCATTTGGATATGCCTAACTAATTGCAAATCTAAATATTTATAACCTAAAGAAGTCATAAACCAGAATAAATTGTTCCTTATAAGCAAGTAACATTACTCTGCTGAATGCTAAATTAACAAGTAGTTCTTCTTGCTAAAGTTATAGAATAAGGATTTTTTTAACATCAGGTTTCTACAAAGGAAAAAACTGGAGAAAAATATAATCCCTTAGGTTTTAGAGGATTACCAAACCATTTAATTTTCCTTGGCATTTCCCTTTTCATGCATGAAAACGAAATTGAGTCAGCCGATTTTTGGAATTCTCCATCTTTTGCAACAGCAAACTAAAGTAGTTTTTAACGGCTGAACCAGAAAGTAAAAGACAGAAGTGTTTTAAACTGCTGTTGTACAAATAGACTTGTTTGAGATGATAATAAATTATTTTCAAGACTAACCCTCAGAATGGCTTAACCAGGCAATAAGAAAAACAAACCTCTCCTTCAGGGGCAAAACATCTATTTGTTAACTGTACTGAGCCAAGAGCCAAAGAAAACACGTGGGTTTAAACAATGCAAACAAGGGGGGAGAACGGCTTGGCTGCTGCTCCACACACAGAAGGCTTCAGAGACGTGGTGCTCGCACTACCCTTGCCAATTTTCATCAAGGTGCTCAGGGCATAAAGTTTTCTTTCATTTTAGATCATAGAAACCCTAGCAAGCATCCTGAACTGGAGCAAATCATGGCAGCACCAAGGGCTCGCAGAAGAGACTGTGATACAACTGCGTAAAACATGGGCTGAAACACTCTCAGGTCTTGACAAGGTCTGCCTTGTGGCAGCAGGACTTTCCAGCAGTGCCAAGCACATCCTGATGCAATCCCCAGAATGTGACTCGATGCCATTCCCACCTAATCCTTCTCCCCTGCAATCAAAAAGGGAGCAGGACTGTGATTGCCAAACAATGAAAAAGGCATTTTCCCCAGCTCTTACACATAATGTCAGTCTGAAAGGACGACTTGAAAAAAAATTAGGTAAAAACATATTTCCAAATACTTGGATTCCAAGCAGCTAAAATCTAGAGATATTTTGGTATTACAGAGAATAAAAAAAGAAAATATAGAATTAACTATTCTAAAATGTATTTCAGAGATAATGTTTTCTGCTATGCTGTCAGACTGGTGTGATCTAGAAGAAAAAAAAGATTAAATCTGTAAGTTACTATTACACAAGTTCTCATTATTACACAAGTAGTGCAAGCCCTTGGTGCTATGAAGACTTGCTCCAATTCAGGACTATTGCTGAAGGTGTCTCTCACCTAAAATAAAAGAAAATTTTGTGCCCCACACACCTTGATTAAAACTGGCAAGAGTAGTGTGAGCACCATATCTACTCATTGCACAACTTCTCATTATTTTTAAAACCATTTTTTTGAAGTATGGGTCTCCAAATAAAACTTACAAAACTCGACAGTGAACGAAAAAGTGCTGTCTTCAGCACCACTTGAGACATCCTCCTCTTTCACTTTAAAAAAATAAAACATAAAAAACATTTTAAAAAAATTCCCAGTGAAATGGAAAGGCGAGCTCAAGTTTCCATCATTTCCATCACAGCAGCAGTGGATAGAACAGATCAGAATACCACTGGCTGTTTGCTTCTGCCTGGTCAGCCAGTCCCCACACAGGAGGACACAAAAGCTGAGTGCTCCACATCTCCAATTCCACCCCAAGACTGAAGCCTTCTTGGGATGCCCTTCCCTCCCCTGTCCTCCAGCCCTTCCAGCTTCCTTCTGTCAGCCGGGATTTGCAACTTTCACTCTGCAGACAGAACACGCTTTGTTTTCAGTAAATACAATAATCAGATGCATAGAACTGGAAATCCATGAGTCACATCTGTGTCACGCTAGAACCAGGCAGAGTCTGCCCCAGCAGCCTCGGGCAGTCAGGAAAGATCAGAGGTGTCAGGAAGGAGCAGAGGTGTCGGGAAGGACCAGAGGTGTCGGGAAGGACCAGAGGTGTCGGGAAAGGACCAGAGGTGTCGGGAAAGGACCAGAGGTGTCGGGAAAGGACCAGAGGTGTCGGGAAAGGACCAGAGGTGTCGGGAAGGACCAGAGGTGTCGGGAAGGACCAGAGGTGTGCAGCAGCTGAAGTTGGGACTCCTTCCACAGCCCGTTCCGAGGGGCACGAGGTTTATTTCTGATTCAGCCCTGGTTGTCCTGCAACACATCTCCCCACTAAACACACAGCTTGAGACTTCCTTAAGAGAGCAGAAGCCAAGAAGCAAGAGAAACACAAAATACTGCTTTGACCTTGACTCCTATCTTGGCTTATCATTGTTAGTATGAAAATGAAAGTCACAGGGCTTAAGATTAAAACAAGTAAAATACAAACTTTCATTGCCCTAGTTCTGACCTGTCTTTTCTTGAGCAGCCTTAATAAACAAGCAAAATTTGCTACATACACCAATCAAGAACTACTTAAAATAAAAATAGAACTGTGTAAAGCCTGCAGCCTTCGGGGTTTTTTTTAACCTAGAAAGCTTTTGTCTGTCTTGGAATTAAATCTTTGGGGTACAGACTATAATGCAGTAATAGACCTTCTGTCTGCTTATTCAAATTTTAAAAATTGAAGACATTTTCTTAGTTTGAAATACATTCTTGTCTCTGGGAAACAAAAACAAACAAAACCCCACAACAGCAAATCAAAACACTCAATGGAGATTCCACTGACAACACTTCCAAGGGAAAGGGGGGCAAACAGAGTACCCAGGGTGTTTCAGGAGCATTGACTCAATACAAGGCACCCAGTATGTTCAGGAAAGTCCAAAATTTAATGCCTAGTGTTCTACAAAATGGAAATGTTCAGGGATGAATCCTCAAGGGGTAGATTTAAACACTCACCCTGTTTTTTAATAAAAGCTCCAAAGTTCAGAAATATAAATTTATATTCTAAAAATCAACTATGAGAACTTAAGGCTAAGTAGAATACTAATACATGACACTCATTAAAGAGATTTCAGAAGCCACGTTTAAGACAAACAATTTAAACCCTGTTTTTATTTCAAGGAAGTTAACGCTGTATCTCAGCAGACTTCTAGAAGACAATTAACACATGACAGCAAAACCTAAATCCTCTGCTACTTTCAGAGGAGCATTTCTGATACAATGAATTCTTCTTTGCATTGTTCCCTTCACTCTAGGAAATCTCCTTATCATATATCCCAAAGCAACTTAACAGCTTTTTCCATTTGGATATTAACTTATGCTCTTATAAAAACGAGAAGGCTCAGCATCCCACTTTGTGGAATTAATATTAGATTTAACCACAAACATACAGGATAGGGATGTGGTGGAGGTGAATTATATTTTAGGTACACAGAGAGCAATGTCTTGCATCCCAAATCTCTACAGATCACCTTGCCAAAACAAACAGACAAAAAAGTACAACTCAAATCTTTCTTGGAATAAAGACAAACAATTTAGTTATTATTCTTTCTACCAACCAAAGAGCTTTGCATCTCAGGCAGAGGTTATAAGGATTTAAAATTTAAGTACAAGAAAGCATATTTTGTGCAGATTTGCAGAATGCATTTCTCTTTCCCTTGACTTTACCATAATGATTTTATATGCAAAGTTCAGAAGTCAGCAATAAAACACATTTCATTATCTCACAGTCACAGAAGATACACTGTGGAAAGCATGAAGGTTATTGCAAGAACCTGCATTCAAATGACATCATTCAACTATAGCTCAAATATTCTCCCTCACATGACAGCTACGCAACAGTCCCAGATGATGGCAAGCTCTACCTAACAAAGCTGTGGAAGGTTTCAGGAGTTAATCTGCAGAGCTGGAAGGGAGAGGATAAGAACTTAAGAGGGAATTCTGCTTCATCCCTCTCTAAATAGGAGGAACTGCTCCAGAACAGCAGCAGTTCTGCTGCATTTACATTTCCCTGACAATTCTGCGTCTGTGGAACACACAGGAGTCGAGTCTTCCCTCCGTATCAGAGAAAACCAGCCTGGTTCAGCTGTCTCATCCAACCTTATCTGTGGAGATAAAGAATCCTAATCACTTACCCACTGCTCCCTTTCTTACATTGTGTCAATACCCATTTCCACTTGTTATTAGGCCTTTCCTCAAGTCATTTCTCCATTTGTGTCCAAATTTGGCATGAATACATGCCTTCTCCACATTCAGGGACTCCAGCACACACACATTGAGCAGTTATGATTTAGGCTAGTACTTAACAAATACATATTTCACCCACAACATGGGATACCCATCTCCCTTTTTTGGGAATGTAAAGCACAGTCAGCAAAAAATTTACAGCACTTCTTTGAGAAATCATTCCCAGGTAGTAAGTACATAATATCCCCTTTACTCTACAAAACACAGACGCCCTTGGTTTTTAATAAAAATGGTTTGATGCTAAATTCATACAAATGCTCACCTCAGCCAAATGAGATTTCTTCCACATGTGATGTGCTCTGTCCCAAATCTCAAGTATGAATAGCAACCAAGACATATTTATAGCTCATACTGACTTTTTGTTCAGCACAACCTTCAGCTCTACAGCAAGATACTGGGTCAGATTCATTCCAAATGTAAACTAATATTATTCCATCCATTTACAACAAGGATGAATGAGGTTTATTATTACTCAGCTACAGCCCCCTTTTCCCTGTGGCCAACTGCCAACAGGGTTTAAAATACAAATAAAAATACACTTTCAACCTAAAGACAGCATTGACTGCACACAGGCTGCTCACTCACCTGCAGCAGGGCTCTCTGAGGGCTGCCAGGGGCCACATTGAGGATCTGTGCTTAGAAAAGCTGCTGCTCTCCAGTACCTCTGCTGTGTTTCCCCCACACTTCCCTGTTCACATGCCCTTTTTCTAAAGTTTTCCAGCACACTTGCATCAGTCCAACTGTTCTTTAAACTACCTCAGACCCTCTCTGCCTCCCAATTTAGCCAGTGACTCTCATGGAGATGTCTGAGCCAGCAGGAAGCTTGTCCTTTGCATTCAACAGGTCTGAGGGCTTTCTACTGTCAGCTCACTGACTTCAATAAACTTCTTTCCATGTAGTGAACAGGATTAGCAGAATTAAAGCAAATTTGCATTTATTTGAATTTGGATTTCCCTTTCCAGGCTTAGAGAAGAAAATAAATACTGCACAAGCAAGGTTATTCTGTTTTCCTTTCTAGCTGGAAATACGATTTGAGTAGCAATGGCTCATTGGAACTCCTCCTAATAAAGTGGTCTTTATCCAATTATATCAGCCTGTCCAGCCATAGGCATTTGTCCTCCGAAACACAGGCCAGCAGCCACACAAGGTACTTCAGCCCTGAGGCTACACTAATGGTTTGGTGAAAACCTTAATGACAGACTACAAGGTTCCCCTATAGTTTAAGCTCATTTGTTTGCTACTTTCGACCTTACCAAAAAGGCTTTATGAGCACTGTGAACCTTCCATCCCACAATTTAATTTAATGAATATGCTGGTTTGAATGTGAGTCTGTAATTTGAGGTTTAAATCCTTCAGAACTAAAGTCATAACGGCATTTTTCAGTCTGGACCAAATTCACTTAACTTAGTTATACAGCACTGAGGTCTGGGCTGTAACTGCAGCGTGGATAAACTGTAACAGCACTCCCAGGGTACCACCAGAACAGAGGACACACAACGTGTCTGTTCCAGGAGTTTTGGAGTTCTTTCCCACCAAATATTTGAGGAACATGGGCATCAACATCAATACAGTTCTTAGCCATTTCTTTCAGTGAAGGTATGGATAAGCTTTGATCCTAAATGGCTTTTAATAAGAGAAGTAGATACAACAGCTCAGTAAAAAAATAAAAAAAAAAAAAAAAAAAAAAGAAAATAGAAGGATAAAAGAATTGTTTCAAATCCAATGTACACACATTTGGAAGCATTCGGCCCTAACTAATTCCACAATTATCCACCTTGGATACAGTGTAATCACCCCTGCAGGTTTTGGTGTTTAAAAGGACAGTACTACACCGTGTATCATCCACTGTTCTTTCTTGGATATGTGTTGTCTTAAAAGACTGGAAAAAATGTACTTGGAAAAATGAAAATTTGATAATATAACTGAAAGTTTAGTCAAATTATACCGTTAGTCTTAGGCTCCTTAAAAAGAAAGAACAAGATGAACGATCTATGGGATCAGCAGATCCTTTGACCTCTATCAAGTTGTGTCACAGAAAACAGAATTTCTTTCTATTTTTAACATATTACTTCCACAACTTACTGAGATGGCACTGGGTCAAAAAGCCAACACACTGCAATGTCTGCTGTACCAGCTGTAACATTTATGGGACAGGCCTCAGGAGACATGGACCTTGATCCATTTGGAGCGCACGTATTCCCAATGGCTATCAGACACCTCAGCTCCTCTGCCAGGCCACAATTCCGGCTGCCTGAGCATGCGGGTGGCAGCTCCTCAGCCACCTACGTGGCCGTGCAGACGTGTAGGGAGCCACCCACTCGGGACGGGCTGCGGGACCGGCCCGGCAAGGCAGCACCGCCCGGGCAGCCGGCAGCCTCCCCACGGCCGCTGTCCTGCCAAGGCACAGCGGAGCTCCCGGCCCAAACTGGAGCAGCCTCCAGACCACAAGGGGATGTAAAAAAATCCCAGTGGTGTCCCCGGGGTGGCCGCCGGCGCAGGCAGACCCACCGGCAGACTGTGACCTCGCAGGGCTGAGGGAAAAGGCAGGAGAAGGGAAAAGGCTAGGCGGCCTGACAGGGGCTGGAAGGGGAACGGAGGGGCTGCAGTGGGGGCTGCCCCACCACTTCACCCACTAAAGGAGAGATGTGGGTCAGTTATTTTATATTTATCGCCTCGAAGGGGTGAGGAATGGATGGAGGCTCGACAAGAGACCAGACCGAAAGGTCCCTCCACCGAGCAGAGCGGGATACGATCCCCGAGAGTCCACCCCAAAGAGGGTCACGGACCCTACAGGGGGATCCTACAACTCCCAGGCGGCCAGACCGCGCAGTCCCGCACCCCTTCCACCTCACCTCCACGATGCGAGCGCACTGCGTCCCCTTGCCCGCCCCGGGCCCGCCGAGGACGAAGACGACGACGGGCTTCATGAGGAGAAGGAGGCGGCGGCGTTGCAGCAGCAGGACAGCGGCGGCGGGGCGGCGGCCGTGGGGCGGCCGAAGGGCGGGCGGGAGTGGCGGAGCCGAGGCCGGGACTGTGACCGGGGCTGTGACTGTGGCACCGCTGCCGCCGCGCTGTCCCCGCGGAGGGAAAGTGCTTCCGGGTCCCGGGCGGGGCCGGGCGGGCACGTGTGCGCGGGGCTGCCAGCGGCGGGTCTGTTAGGACTCACGGGCCCCGGCTGGGGAAGGCCCAGACCGGCGCGGCGCTCCAGCGGGCCCGGGCGTATCGGTTCATTGTTCGCCCCGCCACAGCCCTTTCCGGCCTGGCTCGGCCTGGCCCGTCTCGGCCCAGCGGCGGCGGCCCCGCTGCCATGGCAACGCCGCCGCATCGCCGCACTGCGCCTGCGCGCTCCCCGCCCCCTGGCATTTTTAAACCCCCTGCGCGCGCGCTGGCGGTTGGTTTCCCCGGGGCGCACTCTGATTGGCCGAGCGAGCCGTTCCCCGCCGCGCGCCGATTGGGCCGAGGCGGGCAAAGAAGGCGGGTTCCGCGCTCTGATTGGCCGGCGGGGATAGAGGGCGGCCGGGGCCGCAGAAGGCGCCGGGGCGGGCGGGACGCGGCGGGAGCGGTGGTGCCGGAGTTGGAGCCCGCGGTGTCCCCGGCGCCGCTTCTCCCTCACGGCCGCTGCGCGGCCGAACCCGCGGCTGCAGCGGGCGGGCCCCGCGCCGGGGAGAGGGAGAAGAGGAGAGGGCAGAGTTGCGGCCCTGCCTGGACCCCGTTCGGCCCGGCCCGAATCTGAGGTACCCGCTCGGCGCCGGGAGGGCCCGTATCGCCCCCCGGGGCGCCGCGCCCGGTGCCCCTCTGCGATGTGCGGCTCTGCGTATAAAGAGCTGAGGGGGGAGAGGGGGTGGGCTTCTGTTTAGTGTTTGTCAAGTTGGAACAGTGGGGCTTTAAAAGAATTTTCCCTTTTACAGACTTTAAGTTTGAGGCTAATTTGGGTAATTGGCTTTTAAGGGGAATTAATTAACTGCCGCTGGAAGCATTAGAGGTGGCTGAGTTCCTTGGAGGGCTGCTTTAAAAATAAAGTTTATTCCTGGCAAGTTGAAATGCAGAGGAAACACCTTTGCTTGGCAAAGTTTCATGCTTGAGATAACTACAGAGAGACTTCTGGCTTGTTTGTTGAAAGGTATTTGCCAAATTATATGGGCTGTCAATTGTTTTGTATGTTGCTTTGTTTGGTCACCTCAAAAACTAATCCTGCTCGTGTATATAAGTTAATATAATTGCACACTTATTTTTCCAGGGCTCTTTGAAGTCTGACTGCAAGTTTTGCACTGTACTATTTGAGTTAAGCCAAAGCTTTATTTCAGAAGTCTTCAAAGTTTAAGTGGTTTGAGTGCTCACTTGAAATACTAAGACTAAAACAGGGCTTTGGGAAGCTGATCTTGATTAAATTTGCTAAATCAGATTTTTTGTGCCACAGGAGTCTCTAACTAGTGATGACTCTTTTTCTCACTAAACTATATCCAAGCAGCTTTTCCTTAAGCTTTATCTGCAAGCTTGTATTTTGGCCTACACATCTTCCAAGCTTCCACAAAGAAACTGTCAGGTGGACAATAAAGGTTTTGTGTTGATTTTGTAACTCTGACAACTTTGTAGGACTCTGACAACTTTGTAGGACAAAGTTTCTGCATTGTTGGCCTGGACTTGAAGCAAAAGAAAGTACCAACAGATTATGTATCCTATTTCTTGGTTTTCTTACTGTGTCATGCCTTTGTTCCTTCTTTGAAACATTGTAAAATAACTATGTCCCATAATATTTTTTTTTTTTTAAATCTCTGTGATTTTCCCAGATTTGTTCCCAAAAGGATGGTCCCTTTCAGTTTCCCTCTGTCCAGGTGTGCACTTTGGGACCCCATCCCCATGGGCGATGTCATTGGCGCACACGTCACCTATTACAGGTATCAATAACCTTTTTGGGGAAGCTAAGGGTTAAATTAAATTATGGATTGTGTGATGCAAAGCCTCATTTTGTCTTTTGATTCTGTTGTATGACAAGGTGCAAAGGAAAAGGAAGCAGTGTGTTTGTTATAAGCATATAGGGATTTTCACTGGAAAGATTTCAGTTTCCGTTCCTTTCCTTTGTGTAACAGTCCAGTGGCTTGAAGGTGCATCAGTATAAAGTAACTTAATTTTATTCTGTTTTCTTCCCATATGAATAAGTGATACTTTTTAAAAACAATCATTAAAAATAATTTGTGACTTAAACTTGCATATTGTCTATTTTTAGAAACCCCAAACTATCTCTGGTGGAGAAAACCTTGCGGCTTGCCTATCGCCATGCTAAGCAGAATGCAAAGAAATCATTTTCCTGTTTTTTGCTTGGGACCCTGGCAGTAGATGAAGGTAATTCTAAACATGAGGTAGACAGGCAGCATTGCTTGGTTGAGTAAGCTGCTGTTAAGCAGCCTGAGTTGTTGCTCTTGGACTCTAACTTAATTTATTTATTCATTTTGAAGATGGGGAAGGTATAACGCTAACAATAGATCGCTTTGATCCTGGCCGAGAAGTTGCTGGTGGATCGGGCAAAATTCCAACTGCAGCCCTTCCTGGAGACTTCTTGATTCCATGTACAGTTAATGCCTGGGGATCCTGTTCAGATAATATAATAGTGCACAGTGTTGATGATATCAGCTTGGCTTTCAAGGTAAGCAGCTCTTAGCAACTTTTGGGTCTCTTAAGCAGTGAACTGTCTGCCAGGCAGGACACTGGACGTGCACAGAGCTTGATTCCAGCACAGCAAGGTTATGGCTGAAGCAAGACTCTGTAGTTAATTGTGTGAAATGAGCTGCTTGAGTGTCATTGGAAAGTGTATTTGGAACAGTTGAAATCAGTTAATCCTCACAGGTGTTTAAGGATCACAGTCTTAAATCCTGAATGAAAAATCTTGCTGACTGAAGTTTTTCAGCTGATCTAACCACCAAAGCCAGTAAAACAAAAGCAATTGCAGGAAACTTGTTTAAGCAAAAGAAAACAGCTTTTTTGTCTTTTTTTCCCTCAAAGTTGTCATTAATCAGTTGCAGTGTTTAGGCACTTGTTGTGTTGAAGTGTTGCTAGGCAAGTGGCCCGCCCAAAACGTATAAAGCCCTATGAAGGTTAGCAGCCATAGCTGAAATGTGTGCTCTGCTGTAGACATGTAAGCTACTAAATACACTTTCCATTCCTGTAGACTTTTTCCTGTAGTTGTTGTAGTGTATATTTTATACTAATTAAGCCTGCTTCAGATCTGAACTTTCCCATTATAATACATCCAGATGTTAAATTACATATTTCTTGAATACAAGAAAGAAAACTTTGACAAATCAGCTTGAGCCTTTTAGTTGTCTGTTATATTAATTTTTATATAATTGAAGTAGCCCCGCGTTTTCTAATGCATCATGACACATTGCTAAGGTGTACATAGCTAATTTTCAAGTGTATTCTGCATTATTCATTATATTCAGTAGAGCAGTGACCTTTGAAGACCTGGGTTAATGGCTTTTTGTGTAGTTCCTACTGCAATAGTAGCTGTGATCAATGATTTGAGTTCCTAGTGTCCTTAAATCATGGTAATAATATGAAAATAATTTAGTGTATTTAACTCTTTTTTTTTTTTTCCTTCTAGGGTCTGCGGCAGAGTCTGTGCAGTAAAGAATCTCTGGATCTTTCTAAACTGCTCACTGTTAGAGCTCACATTGTTTTCACAGAAAACCTGGATACTCTATACTTTAATTTCCACTGGGCTTCTCTTACTGTGGCGAATATTTTGGAATACACCCCTGTGAAGTCTGTCCCAATTATTCCAACAGCCCTAGCACGAAATTTGAACAGTCCTATGAATATTGCACAAGTTCAAGGAACTTACAAATGTGGGTAAGTAAAGGGTGAGGCTAAAGCTGCCAAAGTTGCCTGTCAGTTTCTTGCCTTTTCTAAATGAGGTGGGTAGGAGAGACCTCAACTGTACTTTGCCTTTTAGTAAAATAACTGGCATTAAAATAGCATGTCTTCTGGCCTTGGAAATGTATTAAAAGTTATGAACAAGAAACAGGAAATGGGGTGGAGCAAAAATAGTTCTTGCTTTTGGTTTCAGTGAAAGGATCTACCTACTGGGGCAGGAGTTAACTAACCTGTAGTTAACATAATTAATATAAACAGCTTCCAGCTTTGTAAACATTATCAGTGCTTGTTCTACAATGAAAATCAGGTGAATGCAAAGCTTTTTTTTTAGTTAATTTTGCTTCTGAGATGGTATTGGGGAGTCATCGTTCTGAGTGGCAACTAATTTAGTAGGATGAACTAAGGATAGATCAGGGAAATAATTTGAAGCAACTGAATGTCATTTTATTTGGACAGGGACATTATGAATGCCTCTCTGAAAGTTACTCTTCAAATTGGACATGACTTGTACTTCAGGATTTGTTATAAACACTAATTCTAGTATTCACTAAAATACTACAAATAGTACTGTAATAATTTTTGTCCTTGATAACTCTTTGATATGCAGGGAATTGCTGAAAAGCCGGGGAGTTGCTGTTAAGTGTGTGGAATAAGAGTAGTTTTGATTTTGTATTTTATTTTCCCTAAATTTCTTTCCTGCAGTAGTTTCTAAACTTGTACTTGTCTCTTCAGGATTTTTTTTCTGAAAAACTGCCTTCCACAATACTAAAAAAACCCAACTTTTGTTTTCTTTCAGCTACCTTACTATGGACCAAACACGAAAATTGCTTTTGCTGCTTGAGTCTGATCCCAAGGCTTATGCTCTGCCTTTAGTTGGAGTGTAAGTGTTTGTCCAGATTAATACACACACAGATTTGAGATGTATGTGAGGGATAAATAGGAAAAATTTGATAACAGAACTGTCTCTAATTAGATTTTTTCTTATTTCTAGTTGGCTGAGTGGAGTTACACATATCTGTAGTCCTCAAGTCTGGGCCTGTTGCTTGCGGTATTTGTTCAGTTCTTCAATTCAGGAAAGGCAAGTCACTTTTATAGGTAAAGCATAGAAGCTATTGGCTGCCTAAAAAAATGTTCCACAGAAATGCATGACAGCATGGGCTCTGCTCAAAGATATTTGAGGAAATTCTGTGATTTATATGTTGTATAGAGGTAAGGCTGTCTGGTTTAAGCGTTGTTTTTGGTTTTGGCTTCTGCACAAAAGTCTTCTGTGGCTGAAATGTTGGAAAGCAGAGCTCATATCTCAGTCAGAAGAGGGTAAACAATATCATTAAGGTCACTGCATTTTAGTTTAAATAAGAAGCCACAAGCAGGAAACAGTAGTTTAAACAGTGGTGGGCTTTTGGTTTTGAACTTTTCTTAGGGGTATTTTCTTTGAGGTAAGTTTTCTTCCTGATTGTACCTGACCAACATATTGAAGCATATTGATTTGCAGCTTATGGTGCCCTGTTAAGACTTCCTTTTAAATGTTCAGATTTTTTAAGACTCTTTGCATTCTGAGGTATTCTTTCATTATGATATTGGTGGATAATCATTCCTCATTGTCTGCATCTTTTCACTTGTAACATTTATTGTGTTCTATTTGTATGGAGCTGGGAGAGAGTTCAGGTGTTTATAGTTTGAAACTGCACCTCAGGTAGATGAGACTAAAATATGTTGTATACATAAGCACTTCTGATTGATCATGCTTGTTTTTAAATTATGAAATTTAACATTTGCCACATTTGGTTTGAATTAGAGATGTCTAATTACTAAATAGACTTCTTTCCCTTAACAACTGAAATATGTCTAAACACAGATAAGAGACCAATTAGATTATTAGATAGGCAAGTTGGATGCTTGACTCTTACTAACTTTCACTGATGCCATCGTGGAAGTGGATTAGGGAGATTTGATGAACCATGCAAACAGCATTAACCCCTGCTGCTAACTGCTTAATCTGTGCATCATACATTTTTAACTCTTTAAGCTGTAATTGTAATTTTCAAGTTGCATGAATCTGTTTTTTAGGCATCCTGTTTCTACTGCTTTTTCTATCACATATTAATTAAAGAAAAAGCAAACAAATAACCCCACAAACAAGCATGTTACAAGTACTATAAGAAGAAAAACTGTTCTGAAAGTAGTGCTACCTTTTCCTGGAAACACACGTTGTCATTATCCTTGAACTTGTGTTAAATGCTGATTATTGTTACTCTCTATTCTCAACTTGCAGAAAAAACTTGCAATATAATTTTCCTTAAAAAAAAAACTTTTTGCTAATGAATGTTTTTTGAATGTTTAGGGATAGCCAAGTCACTAAGTGTCTTTATAATGCATCTTCAACTGAAAACTAAAAATAAAATAAAATACAATATCTTCTTATAGATGTTTTCTTCCGTGTTATGTTTGAACTCTTCTAGAAGTTCATTTAAAGTACTAAGTGACTGTAGAAGTTTGAAATGCAAAGGAGATGGATTATTCCCACTTCTCTGCTTTTCTTTGATCTTGAATGTGACTACAGTCATAAATCCATCTCCACTGTCTATAGCTCAGCACCACTCAGAATGCTGTGATTCACCAGTTTGCTAAATTGTGTGAAAATTTGCTCATTGTATTGGAAATCTAAGGGCCTTCTTCATGTTTAAGCTATTAAAAGATTTGCTTTTCTTCTAATTTAGGGTTTTTTCAGAATCTGGGAGTTTTCTTATTGTGCTTTATTCGTTGACACACAAGGAACCGGAGTTTTATGAATGTGTTCCATACAGTGGGCAGACTGAGCTGGGGTTTCAGATCCTAACTTGTCATGAAACAGTTCACCTCTTCAAAGTAAGTGTCTTGCTTTCCTCCTGCATCATGGTACTTCAAAATTTGCCTTAAAAGAGTCATTATGCTGTGACCCAAATGGATCTGCACTGTTTGAACATGATGTAGTTCTATACAGCTGCTTTTTCCTAAGGACTACTGTAAATTAAGTTTGTCCCTCAAACTGAGAAATTACTTCCAAAGTTAGTACTGCTCACTTTTCTAATAGCATTAAGCCTCTGTCTTTTAAGTATACTGTGCTGTGTTTTACTTGATTGGTGTTCCTTCCTGCTTGTGACCTTCTGGCCTTATGAGCAGAGACTCAGACTTCCTACAGCATTTGTTACTCTGGTGTGCTGTGTTCACCTTGGCCACGTCTAACGCCTGCTCTGGGTGATGCTTGCTAGAGAGCAAAGCTGAGTGTCATGCTTTGCTTGAAGTTGAATGCAGAAAGGAATTCAGAGGTTACCAATTTTATCACAGTTTCATCAATGGCAAATTTCATCTTTGTGCAAAGTAACTCTCTGAAAGAATTTGATGGTACAAGTCTGGGAGATGGCTACTAAGGTTTGCGGAAGTTCTAGGAATTCTTAGTTCCTAGAATTCCTTAGTTTCTGTTTTCCTAGGCTTGTGCAGAACCTGAAGTTGCCTTGTTAATTTGCTCAGTAAATGCTGCTATGCTCTGTCAGAGAAGCAGTGAGTGTAATATGGGTGCCATGCTGTGTACTCAGTTCTCTTCCCAATTGAATTTCCTTGTTCAGGCCATCTTCTGCCTTTAGCCTAGGAACAACTTGTCTTTCTGAAGATGGTCTCTCCACAGAAGCTCACTTCTGTTGTCTCCAGGAGTTGTCCAGCTGTGGTGTGTGGAACAGTACAGGAACATTTGCTGTTTCCTGTAGTGGTGGCAGTCCTGGAGGAGTATCTGAGCAGTTACAGTGAGGAAGCATCTGCTCATGACTATAATTAGCCCAACTACTTTGCAGAGTAGCAGGGGAACAGTGTTAAACAGGAAGGGAGGTTGCCTGCTTCCTTGTAGTGGTGAAAAATTTGAAAGTAGAGGACAAGCAGCAAATAATCATATAAATGTCCTTAAAGCTGTTTGTTTGAGAGTAGTACCTCAGTGGTTGAAAGTTTGAAGGTTTTGTGCTTCACAAATATGGATCCTTTCATTCCAGAATGTTGAATCATCAGACAAAAGCCCTATGCAGTTTGAGTTGAGTGCAGAAAACCAAAATGCAGAAACTGAGTTCTTCAGCAGAATTTGCAAGAAACTTCCAATCAAAAGGTAAATCTCTCAGATGCGATTATATACAAAAGTGAAATATTTATTGGATGAGGTTTTGATCTGTTCTGTGCTATGTGTCAGTTTAGCTATGCATATACATTATCTTGCATTAAAATCTGTATGTGCTTTTGTTTATTCCTAGAGTTAATATTTTTCAACTAAGGTGGTCAAGCTAACTGTATTCCAAAAAAGCCAACTTGATACTGGTGGTTTTAATTTATACAGTGGATGTTTCTAAAAAGGCTTCCTCACTGATGAGGCTTAGTTCACTCTATTAAGCTTTAAGTGAGATCTGTCCTTTGAAGCAAATCTCTAATTCAAATATACTTGAGTCAGAAAAAATTCCTTTTTTTCTTCCCACTTTTCAGAGCTCCAAGACCTGGATAGGTTGAAACTTAGTCATTTTTGAGAACCGGGCTTATCCATCAAATTTTTATATATGACTAGAAAATAGCCTTTATTTTCCTTTAAACAACATTAAAATCTTTACTGTAGCACCTCCTATCTTTTTGCTACAACCCAGTGCTTTGCTGTTGGAAGGTGACACTCAAAAGGTGTGTTTGTGTGATGCTGTGGGGAGGGAGGATTTGTATCTTCTTGCCCAAAACCAGCATTTGTATATTCATTGTTGGATCTTAGAACTGTTTGCTGGATGAACTCCCCAGCTAACCAGGGAGAAGATGGATAGCAGCTGCTTCTTAGAAAAATGATGCACTGTGGATGACGCATTAAAAAACATGAAGTTTTGTATTATCACTGCCAAATCTGACAACCAAACATTTTTACTTTGATTTATTTTGGTTTTAGTTCTCCCCAAGGCTCTTCACCCAGCAAGCTGTCAGCAAGTGATCATGACTCTGGTGTGGAAGATGAGGATTTATCCCCCAGACCAATTCCAAGTCCTCATCCAGTGAGTCAACAGGTAACTACATAAATAGTTGCTCCAGGTATGTCAGATGTGATGCTTAGAGCAGCAAAACTCATTGGGGAGTGTAAAGCTTCTCTCTCAAAGTGCTAGCAGGGGAAAACAGAATTGAAGAAATGAACCAAGAGTTCATTTCTCTAGTTAACTTCTCTAGTTAACCTGCCATTTTTCAAAGATTCTAGACAGTTTGATTCCTGTGCAGGCTATGATTTCAAAACAGAGAGTAGTTTCTATTTTAGGGGTCTCACTGTTGTTGGATGGAAGAGCTGTAGTGTCTGAAACACAGATAGCAAGCTCTTGTGTTTTCTTATTTCATTTACCCAAAAGATCTGCTGCTCTGTCATTTTTTTACTGAAGTATGTACAAATATAAATACCAGCCCTTGTACAGCACTGGTCTAGAAGGATGTGATAATTGTCTATAAAATATGTTCTATTGAAGCTATCTCCTGGATCTGAGAATAGTAACAGAGTCCACCTCTAGTAGGGGAATGTCCATATTCTGAAATGTACTTACAAATGACATGGAGCATTCATTTGGCAGACATGGTCATTACACTGTATATATGAAAGCAGTTTTCCTTTCAGAATGATCCTAGGGATATTGCTGCTTTTTCTGGATTCTCCAATCTTTTTAGGAATGTGTTTAACATGTGGTTGGCTTGGAGTTGGTAATCAGCATGTATTGATTTTAAATGAAAACATTTTCTTTGAGGAAATTATGCATTCAAAGAGTAGACAATGTTTTAAAATTATCATACGTGTGTGTAATTGTACCTTCAGGTTACCAGAATTTTTCCTTCAGTGCCAGAGCTGTCACTTATTTTGGATGGGAGTTTCATAGAATCAGGACAATCATCTAAACCTGTGGCAACTTCAAGTGCTAAAAGTCCACCCCCAGTGCCAAATCAGCCTATTAAAAAGAAGTGGTGCATGAGATCTATTTGTCACCCCAGCCAGCACTCTGAAGACAGGCAGAACTTTCCTGCTAATATGGGAGATTCCTCTTTGAGACAATTACCAAATCCTATACACCAGAAAATTCCAGCTTCAATGCCTTGTAGAGGAAATCAAGCTCTACTACAGCAGCAGGTGCAGTGTAAGAAGGCTTCCCCTCAATCAAAGAAGAGTTCAGGATCATCTTCTCCTTCGACCCCTTGTAGTGGGCCTTCCCCAGATACATCTGTGCACCACCCCAGAAAGCCACTGGAAAAACTTGTATTAAATCCTGAAAGTGTCACACCACAGGGAGAGCTTCCAGTTCAGAGAACGTCAATATCTGGTTCCAAGCAGCTTCCTGCTGTTACACAGCCAGTCCTCCACAACTCTGCTTTGTCAACACAGACCTGCAGACAACCACCAGACCTGCAGGTGCCAGTTCAGGTGCCACTTTCCTGTCCAGCATGCAGCTGTCAGTGTCCCTCTTCTCTCCAGTATAATCCCATAAACTCATGGCAAGGAATTGGTAAAATGAGCCCCAAACATGGAGCGGAAATCCAATCAGAGATGGCTCAGCAAAATCCTTGTGCAATGTTCCATCAGAATATCATTTGCCCAAATGTTTGCTGCAACCCAGGATATACCACAAGCAGCCCTATAAACATGAGATATCCTGGGAAAACAGGGAGCTGTTGTCTTGACAGTGGCTTATCACCTGGAGTAAGGATGCCATCGAGTGTGAGCCCCTTGAGTCCGCAGTGCTGTGCAGCCCACTCCCCGTGCCGGCACTCGCCTGCTCCTGCAGCAGCATCAGATAATGGAATGATGGGATTATCTCCAGATGCATACCGGCTTCTTACCGAACAGGACAGACAACTCAAATTACTTCAAGCTCAGGTTTGTGGAAATGGCAGCTTTCTCCTCTGCCCTCTCTGTGATTGTGCTTTGATAGTTCCCCTGCCAAAGGAATTAAATTAATTGTTGTCTATCTGTGTTGGAACAAGGGAGCATGTCATACCAGCTGCAGTCTGGACATGGAAAGGGGACTCAATTAGCTGTACCAATTGGTGTCCATTTAAAAATTATTTGACTTATGTCTCATTAAATTTTGCAGTTATTTTTGTGGTAGTTCCATAGCATGAAGGTCTCTTTTTAGTAGACTGTTTGCAATGCAAACTGATAGATTTTCTGTATAAATGCTTTTCTACTTATATGCTTGTCTGTGTAAAAAAAAAAAATATTGCATAGGCTATAGGCTTTGGAATTATTGTAAATGTACAGATGAAGCACAGAATGTTCTCATATATTGCTTTTTCCGCCTTCAAACCTGCAGCTGTCTGAGCTGTTGCTTTGAAAACTTCAGTTGTCTGCATCGATTCCTGATTTATCAGGTCTTTGCTGTGCTAGAAAACTGGACTTTGGAGGTCTTGCTGTGTTCTGTTGCCTCACCAGGTCAAGTTTCTTCAAAATACCAGCCCCTTGATCAACCTGCTGGCCCTGTATTTTGCAGGGTATGATTTGGGGCTGAAGAGACAGAGTTTAAATTTTGCTGCTGGTGATGAATAATACAAACAGGAAAAGTTTGCAATACTTGACCTAGAAAATTGCAGCTGGAATTTGGTTTTGGTGTAGTTCCTGTATGTAAAGTCAAGGTCCCAAAGCATGGGTTGTGCGTGAGGGAAACCCCTCCTTGCTGCAGCCTTCACTGTTTCTGTATTTCTCCCTGGAGCTGCAAACTAATTGGTGAACAGGGTGGATGAAAATCCTAGAGAGAAGATTGCCTGGCAACCTTAATTTTATCATTTAATTGCTTAGCTTTGTAATTAATACAAAGTTAGTGTAGGGACAGTTGGCATATAAATGCTTGGCTGGTAAGTCGGTTAGTAGGCTTTGTATGTGAATGAAAGGGAAGGAATACTTCCAGCAAGTGTGGTGCAAATAGGCTTTACCCAGGTTGTCTTGGTGCTGCCTCTGCCAGTGTGCTCAAAGATCTTTGCTAGCTCTGCCAACATTAAAATTGGTGTTTTGATTTATGCTGTGTGCACTGCTGAGAGCTGGAAGGTGTTCAGACTGCTGTGGCAGCGCAGCCTGTATTTGAATCCAGATCTTAGCAGAACCCAATTAATTCACTTTTGCCTGTTATAGCTTATATTTTATTGTGCAGATCCTAACTTTGTGATGACTATTACAGATCCAGCGCTTACTGGAAGCACAGGCTCGCCAGGCAGGTTCCTCGGAGGCGGCAGCAGCCAGCCAGGCTGTGCAGCCGGAGAAGCCAGGGGACCTTGTTTCCATGGAAACACAGACCTCACCGAGATCACACAAGAGGAAAAGTGTGAGCGTTGCTGTGAGCACAGGTAACGCTTCGTTTTTTTAAAGCAGACTGGCACCACTTTTTCTGGATGTTTCTGTGGTTTGTTTGGCCATGGAGGAAATGTTTTGCAGAAATGCTGAAGCTGTGCAAACATGCACCAAGTTTAGGCTGGAGTTACTTTTGGCTTTGATTGCCATCACTGAAAGAATTACTTTTCCAATTACTTTAGAAAGGTGTTCTATTTGAAATACTGTCTTGTTGAAACATAACTCCACATTTTTTTTAAATTTTGGTACACTGTTTTGAAAAGTAATAGTTTCTGTGCCATATAATGTTCCAATAAATGTATTATTGATGTTATTTGTGAATTGTGCATGAAGAGGAGATTGTATTTGCTTTAATTTAGGCAAGTTACGCAGCTGTATCTGTACAGTTGCATGTTAACATATTGGTTCCTATTAAATCCATGGAAATGTTGTGATTAGTCTGGAGGAGACTTTGAAACAGGCTCAAGGTCAATGCGTTAAAATGATTTAATACAATCATTTATTTTCATCAAGTACACTTTGGAATAAACTAGGACTTGAACAATGTTTTGGCAACTTTTAGCTGATTTAAACTGTAAATTACTTTAGAAATGGTGAAAGAAACATGAATGGGAGAAAATTACTCCTCTAGCTATACAAAGCCAAAAGGTCTCAGAAGACAGTAATGACTCTTCCTAAATAGTTAAATCTCTAATTTTGTTCTAGGTGCTAGTTTATTTTGGAATACAGCCTCAGAAAAACAAGACAACTCCATACAACAAGAGAAAAAAGAAGATGGAGAAATTTCGAAGGAGGACATACGCATTTCAATTAATGCTGAACAAGATGCAAGTAATACCAGTATTGCCTCTTCCTTAAGGGTGGTGGACATGCCCAGCTTTGTAGAGAGTATTCGCCTTGTGGAAGAAGGAACTAATCAGAACACTCCCGAGTAAGTAACAGAAACACCCTGTGCTCACATAATGTGCTGAACTGCCTTATGTAAGTTATTACTTCTGTAATATCTTTTTCTTTGGGAGTTATAAATAGTCTGACTTCAGCTGTTGTGTTCTCTCCCTTCTTTATTTTTTTAATATGCTTTGAATTGTACAGCTCACCAAAACACAGCTGCCTTTGGAGTCTGCATTTATCAGTTGTGCAGGTTTAGCTCACCTAGCTATCAGCAGCAGATGATGGCAAAAGCCTTTAACTTGCAAAAGCATGCACTGTGCTGGCAGCATTCTTTTCTTACTTTAAACCCTGACTGGAATAGAGGTGCTGCTATACTCAGTTGTTTCCTTACAGTGGCTTTTCCTTGTCAGCATTCAGAACCCTTCCCATTCTGAGGGGGCTTGGGATGAGGAGTTTGATTATGTTCCTTGAATTTCTCTTTATTTTATTCCTGATTACTTTGTGTGTGGTGCATGCAGATACTGACTTCACTGCTGTTAATTTAATTATTTTTTAGCTCAGTTTCTTTATAGTGCAGTGACTAATCTCAGACTAATTTGGGAAGTGGTTTTAAAATTATTTTAATTATCTATATGGATGCTATTTCTACATAGGAATAGCTCAACAATTTAGCACTTTAGTGATCTAATATTGCCTAAGCTTAGAAAGCCAAAGGAAGGGGGAATACCCTTCCAGTTAAATTATGTTCCTAAAATACTCATTGGGAAAAATTATGGTAATAAAGCTGTAACTTAACTGCTCATAGTCCTTGATTAAAGTACTGTCTGCAAACATATACTGCTACCAGAAACATTATGGATTCAGATCAATCTTATGAACATCAGTTTTAGGATAATGCCATCTTAAGGTTCTCTTCAACTTGGATTCATAAGCTGATAAAATAGCTGTAAAGTGTCTTATAGTGAGGATATAGAGCATCACCCAGATTTCTTTGAGGGGAAGGAGTGGAACATTTTTGGGAATGATGAATAATTGCTAGTGTAACAATAGCTGATAACCTACATTGACTATCTGGTATGTCACGTGGCTTAAATCTTATCACTTTCTACACAGGCAATTGATCAGTTGAGTTCTGAAATTCCCTTATCTTACACTTGTCTTCTCAGGAGGAACAGGAAGGAGGAGGAGGGTCGCTTGAGGATCTTCTTGGGATGATAGTAGTATTGATATGTCTGGTCTCCAAAGGCTTATGCAATGCACACACCAACTGAGGGGGGTGCAGACTATTGTGTTACAACTCATTCAGTGTTTACCCTTTTTAGCCTTTATAGCTCTTCTTTCACATCTCTTACTGAAAAATTTTTCAACTATTTTTGTTTGTTTTGTCTGTGTTTGTTCTCAGTTTGTGATACTCGGTGTGCATGTGTGTACTTGTAACTGTCTCTGAGAAGTTCTTAAACTGCCACAGGAATCCCATGATAAGTTATGTACCTTGGTAAAAGCAGCTTTTTGAATAAGTCGTGTATCAGAGCATACAGAAGATACTTGTTCCTGAAGGCTGATAAGTGAAATGCTGAAATATAAGTTCCAAATTGTTAATAACTTTCATTTGGTTTAAGTCATAAGAGTGTCCCTGAGTTTTGACCAGTTCAGAGATGCCATTGCCACTTTCAAATCACCTTTTGAAAATCTAGTCAGGCTGTTATAGTAGCACTATTGGAAGTCTATTTCCTCATTCCTCCAATGATTTTTGAGAGGAAGTGACTGCAGAAAAGAGCAAAGCCTTGAGCAGCAGGCAAAACTAAAACCCGTTAGGAGCTGTTTGCTGTACTTGTTCTCTTCTGATGTTCATAAAAATATAAAATATGTGTAACGATAATGATGGTTTTGCTCTTTCAAGGAAGTATGTAGCTATCTTGGTGTTCTCTTCCAGAACTGGAAACATTTCCCAAGCACTTGTTCGTGGTTCATCCTTGGAAGAAAGTGTCAGTGTGTCTTTACAGAAAGAGCCATCGGAGGGAGCCAGGAGCCAGGTGGTGGTAACAAGTGAGCAGAGCTCGGAGCCACCCACCTCGCTGCCACCTCTGCAGCCCTCAGAGGAGCAGAAGCTTTACCAGGACTTACTGGTAACCTATGCACATTTTATATTCTGCACTGAATGCAACGGTCAGAACAGCACCCTGCTGAAGTTATGATGTGGTATGGGCATGAATGAAAGCTGCATGGGGCTTTCAAATTCACACAGAGCTCTACAGAAGGCTCCAAGTTTATGGTTCTTCAATTTTTTGAAAATGTTTAAATGGTTATTTTCTCTTTCATGCATACATGAAAGTACATGGAGTACTTTCTACTATCTAATAAATAATAATTGTTTAATTCAAGGACTTAAGCTGATAAGTTCCCAAATTAGTGGCCTTTAAAATAACACAGCATTTTACCTTTAAGTCCCTTAAAGGGCAGATATTTTAATCTTGAAGAATATCAGTATGTGATGTGTTTAAATTCAGAACAGACTCTTATAGAAAGCTTCAAGTGTAAGATGTTCCAGTGTTTGACTACACTGCTGTGAGTTTAAGTGATTGCATCTGAACTGTATCTGAATTTGCCTTCTTTGTCAGAATAAGCTATTAATCCATCAAGTTGTATTTGAAGTTGTGTAAGTCAGGATTTTGGTATTTGACAGTCCCTGTATGTCATGATGTTTTTGCCATGTGCTCCCTTTTTCTGCAGGGCCAAGTAAACCACCTCTTAAAGACCTCAGAAGAGCAAGATCACTTGCCTTTAAAATCAGGATTTGTTCCTGATGATGGTCCTACATATCAGGATATTGATGATAGAGCAGAAGTGGCTTCAGAGGCTGACACAGGAGGGGTGGACAAAGAGAGTGTCATTAGTGCCACACTCAAACAGCTGAGGAGTCTTGGAGTGACAGTGGACTCACCTGGCAGTATAAAGGAAAATACACACAAAGTGGAGAATGCCAGGTAAAATGCTGCTGGCTTTGAGTAGTAATGTGTAGATTCAACTTAAAAGGAGGGCTTAGCTCAGTGAGTCAAGAGAAGACTCTATTCAGGCTACTGGGATTTGGCTGCACCTTGATCTATATTTCCTGCAAAACTGAAATACTGGGTCCTGCTCTGGGCATTTCAGATAGGTTTAAGAGCTCTGCTAGCAAAACTTAGATTATTTAAATATGACACAAGTAGCTCTTGCTGTTAGAGCATGTGGTGATTCTTAAAGCATTGTGCATGCAATTCCTTGAAATAGCAAGGAAGCTATGGGCAATTCTTTGGTCAAAGTATTCCAGAGCAATTCTGAACTTGGGAGACTGAACATTAAGCAGCTGTGTATTTTGTCATTGCTACTTAACCCTTGTCTTGCACTTTACCAGTATATGTGAAATCATTATTGTGGCTTTGGTATCTAATCAAAACTGGTTCTGTCCTAATTGCTTGTTACTGTGGATGCTGTGCCTCGAGTAGAGAAAGTGCTGGGGAGGGAAGCAGCCTTGTTAAAACAGAGGAAGGAACAGAGAAATAACTTCTGAAGGAGGGTTTTTAGGCACAGGAATTTACTTGTATAGCTGTGTAGGCATAGGCTGACTGCCTGGTACAGCTTCACTTTCATCTTTATTGTCTTCTTGATCCTAGTGTGTAGCTGTTATGTAAACAAAAAAAATCTAACTACCTCCTAATAAATCTTCTCTTCAGCCATGTGTCAAAAGCTGTTTCCAGTCATAGAGTTTCTCTCTTTTCTCTCCTTTTGACTTGTATTTTATTGGGTGTTATTCTGGAATTTCTGGACTACCTTCCTGGCTGGAGTCTGTCAGTGTTCTTTTAATGTCAATAACATGCTAACATGTGAACCCATAAGGCAAAACTGGAACTCTTGGGGTTTTTTTCTTCAAACTTGGGGAGTGGGGTGGAGTTCTTCCTTCTGCCACTTTCAAGACTGATAAACAATTCTGAGAAAAGAGCTACAGCTCAGTAGAGAAGGAAACAACAGTACAGCTCCATAGCATGATAAGTGGTTGTTGTTCTGAGCCAGTTTATTCTCCCTGGGCAAACTTCAGAATTTGTGCTCAGTGAAATAGGAGGCCTCTTAATTCTTACTTAATATGAGGAGCTTGGGTTTGTGAACTAATATATGATGTGTGAACTAAATGCAGTAGTTTACAACTATTACTGGTGTACCAGAGCTTGTTCTTTCAGTCCTCAAACACTATATATATAGTGTTTATATATATAGCATTTATATATATATGTATGTATATATACACAAGAAATTGCTGCAGCAGAACAAATTAATGTTTCCCATTTGAAGATACTTCAAAAACTAAAACCTTGTAGGCTTCTGGAAACAGATGCTATGTCAGAGTTTCTGTAAAAGTCCTGGAACTGCTGTGCATTGGGAAAGATGTTCTTGGTCTCAGTCCTTTGGGTTGTATTTGTAGCTATAAAATTTGGGCTGAATGGTAGAATTCAGTTGTAGGATCAGACACACATAATTTGCATTCACTGGTGGAAAAAGAACAAGAGCTCAAACCTGCTTTAAAACCAAAACCAGCTCTGTAACCTGCTAGAGATGGGTGGTTCCTCATATGAGAGTACTGTATATTGAAGAAGGGAATATCATCCATCCTCTGACAGTGTTTGGCTACTGTGGGTGTGAGTAGCTGGTTTTCAGTATGTGCAGATATGATCTCAGTTCCAATGGAGCCATGTTCAGAAGAAAGGACAAATCAGTACAGTAAGAAAAATTGGGAGACTGACACTTTTCCTGTAATGCTAAGGTTAACTTTTTGATGTTTTATTTCAGCATCTTGGCGTGCATAAGTCCTGAAGCAGTGGTGCCTGGATTAAATTCCATGTCACTTGCCAGTGTCAGCATGTGTCCCAACGTTGTTGATCTGAGCATGGAAGCAAACGCCATAGCACTGAAGTATCTCAGTGAAAATCAGTTATCCCAGCTGTCTCTCAGTCGCTCTCAAAATCCTCTCGGAGATTTCGCCTTCCAAGACATCTTGCAAACAAATGTGGACAAGAGCATGGTGGGCCTGAGTTTAATTTCACCCAACAATATGTCTTTTGCAACCAAGAAGTACATGAAGCGGTATGGGCTGATACAGGGCAATGACAGCAGCGAAGATGAAGAGGAGCTGCAGGCTCAAGATGGCAATTTTGGCACTGTCAAAAGCAAAAGCATGCCAGAAAAAAACTGTACCCCTGTGTTGGACAGCTTCAACCACCAGACTGAATTACCTAAAAGAATGGATGGAAGACTTCCCATTCACCTAAAAAGCCACAGCAGAGAGTTGACTACTAATGCTTCTCCATCAGAATTAAACAGCCCTGTGTTAAGAAATATTACAAATGAAATTTTTCCTCCCAGAACAGATCAAGCAGATGAAAACTCACTTCAGTTCCTAAAGGATTTAAAATCAAAAACCAGATTTTTACCTGGGAGGGTTGAATTCACTGAACAACCCGTCAGGAAAGATGAAGGAGATACTCGGGCATTCCGTGGAAATCTGCATACTCCAACTGTTGAAATGTTAAACCAGTCAAACAGCATAAATTCTGTTGGCACCATTCTTGATGTGAAACAGCTCAGGCAATTACCAAAGCTGTTCTGAACATCCCCTGAGATAGCTGAAACCACTGCTTCAAATCAGAGAGACCTCTCTGTAAAAGACTACAGGAAACCACGGATTGAGCTCTCTTTGAAGAGGTCACTCTGTTGTAGTAATGTAAAACTTGCAGAACTGAGTTTTCAGCCCAGCTCAGGGACAACCACCTCAAAGTGCCTGGCTGAGGCAGTGCTGATCAGCATAGACATGTGTGTGCACATTTGTTTAAAGTTAGGTGTGATTTTAAATCATATTGAAGGTGAATCAACCTGAGCCCAAGATGTACTTTTAATATAATTTTAACAGTGGTGATTACTTAAGTGTTCTGTTGACTTTTTTAAAACAGACTTTTCCATGTTTGTGCCAACTGTGAGCCACTGATAATGTGTGTGGCAGAGCAGGGGTAACAGAGCTAAAGCACTAATTTCTAGAAGTTTGCTGAAATGGTTGGATTACTGTGTGGGGGTTGTGTCTGTGGGGAAGTGAAGTATAACTTTAGCTTTACTTTGCATAAAATTATTTTGAATTCAGCCAAAATGGCACATGTATGTAACTCTCTGTATCATGAAATCTTTGAAGGAAAAGGGGGAAAGCTGGCACTTTTAAACCTTGTAAATTTTTTTTCACCTCTATGTTTTCTATTTATTTAAAATTACATACTGGTCATAAAGGTCAAAGGTTCCATTAAAAAATATTAATCTTCACTTTTCTAATGCTGCCTTTATTTAAGACACATGTGGCTTCCCAGTCTTTGTTAGAATGGTTCACTGGTTCCCCTGCTACTGAACTCCTCAGGAATCTGGTACTGGGGTGGTGGGGTAAACAGAAATAATAATTTACTTTGTTCTGAATTAACACACAAATACTCTGTCACCAAGCACTCTAGTTATTAATGAAGCAGCTCTTTTCCATAACTTTGTGATGATAGTATTGCACAAGGGGAAGAATTTGGCTGGAGTGGTGATTCTTTCCCATTCCCACCATTTCTGGTGGGAGGACAGTGGAATGATGGTGGAGCCATGTGTTTTCTTACTGGCCTTTGAGTGCATCAGCATTCTCTGACAGGCATTGGAACAAACTTTGTTTTAGTGATGGTATTGTCTCAACAGCAGTTCAGCCAGTGGTGCTGACCTTGCCTTTCCTGTTCTGAGTGTTAAACCAAAGATTAAAACACCCTGCACTGAAATCCTGGGCCTTTCCCAATCAAATCCTAAGGACTGCAGTGTTCTTGGTGTGTTAGAGTGGGCACTAATTGCTAATTAATTTATTACAGAATTGAGGTGAGATAAACCATGTTGCTGTTTTGAAGCCAGCACAGAGAGAGGAAGGCAGCAGCTCCTTTTGAGCCAGAATTTCTCCTCTCACGCAGCCTCTTCCATCAACAAGGATATTTGCTTCCTTTCAGGAAAGGTGCTACTTTGCTGTGCTGAAAAATAGAACCTTTCTCAGTCCCTGAATCTCCCCTGGATCAGGCATAAGCTTATTATCTGCCAGCACATTTTCTGCTGAATCAGTCAAAAAATAGTTAATGTTTTTGAACATTCCAGTGAGATGAATGAGGCAATTCATACCTCTGAGCTATTGTTGCAGGGTTTTGTTCTTTGTTTCCTATTGTAAAATGTCTGGAAACACAGGAAGATGACAGTTGTATTGGTTAATATTTTAAAGACTTTCTTCAAATGCTCTAGGGCTAGAAACAATTTGAAAACAAAAGCCAAACTACTTCCACACAGCTCAGGACAAGGGTGCGGTGTTAATAATAAGTTACACAAAGCACATAATCCTGGACAGCAACCTCCAAGCAAGCAGAATGTTCATTTACTGGACCATAACAACAAAAACCACCCTTCCCTTAAAGCAGCATTTTCCTTTCATAGTGTGGTGCTGAGTAATTTCAAGACGTCTGGATTTTTTTTTCCCTGAAGTATCTACTGCAATTTGAGGTTAAAAAAAAAACAAACAAACATGTAAAGCCAGGTCTGGCTTTGTTAACTGAGCACTGAGGCCCAAGCTCTGGAGCTGGCTTGTCAGGTGATGGCATGGGTAATGGGGCAACATCAAGGCTTTCTTGATTTGGGTTTTGGGGTTTTCTTTTTTGTTTGTTCTTTTTCTTCTATTGTTTCTAGCTATTCTTTATTATAATGAAGGGAAGGTATTTATAATGCTAGCCGAAAAGGTGCTGGGCCTGCCCGGAGCATCACTGACCTCTTTACTTTGGGTAATTTTTGTGCTCCCCACCCTGACTGAAGGGTTTGATCCCTCTTCAGTAAGGTAAAAATGCGGGCCGGAGGTGGGTTGAGCACGGCCCGGCTCCCACCGCAGCGGGCACGGCCACGGCTGGGAATGGCCCCGCAGCAGCCCTCGGTGCTCAGAAGATGCTCGGCTTCCTAATCTCCCCCGCCCAGCCCCGGCTGTTCTATCTTTAACGCTTCCTGTCGGTGAGAGGAGCCGGCTCGAAAATGGTCGTGTTTCCTGGCGGGAGGCACGGCGGGCTCTCCGGCGCGTCGTGACCGCCGCTGCCCCGCCGCCCCACGCACGCTGCCGGCATCGTGCGGGCTCCTGCCGCCCGGGACACGGCCCCGGCCCCGGCCGTGCCGCGGGGGGAGCGCCCGGAGCTTGTGGAAACCTCTCCCACGGCCGCGTCCAGAGCGGGAGGCTGAGGGGAAGGAGTGAAAGGAAGAATAACAGCTCCGGCATTTCCCCCTGCGGGAGGGCGCGCAGGTGGCGGGGAGACAATAGCGACCCCCAGCCCCGCCGCCGCCCCCCGCCCCACGGCAGGTGCGCCCGGGCCCCGCCGCCGCTTGTGCCCCGAGCCGGGGGCCGCCGCCCGGCCCTGCCCCGCAGAGGTGGCCGGGGGTGTCCCGGGAAGGGCTCAGCCCGGGTTCCTGCCCTCCCGCCCCGCGCCGGGGGTGGTTTCGTTGTTTTTCGGGTTCCCACGCAGGCCGATCCCCGAGCTGTCCAAACCCGCTCCCGGCGCCGCCTTTAGGGCCGCGCTACCCGCGGGGGTCCGGAGGAGCGGATCTGGGACACCCCAGCGGCTCCTGCCTTCCCCCTTCCCATGCCGGGAGCGTTGGGCATTTGGGGGAGGTTCTCACGCGTCCCGTCTCTTCGCGATCGCTGCGCGGGGCACCGCGACCCCCGCACCGCCCGCTCCCGTCCCCAGCAGCCGCTCCGGGGCCAGGAGCCCCGCTTGGGCCAGCCCGGGGATCCCCGGCCGGCCGGGCCCGGCTGAGCCCCTTCCCCGACGGGGCGCGCAGCCGGGCCCGAGCTCCGGCCCCCAGGGTGGGGGGAACCCGGCCCCGGCCCCGCCGGCTGCCCCGCTCTGCTACGGGGCGAGCCAGGGACCTTTTCTCCCTTCCCCAAGCCCCTCTCTTCCAGGGCCCGCCGCTCACATCCCAAATTTCTCGAGGGCGAGGGGTGCCGGCTCGGTACCCGCTCCGCTCACAGTCCCCAGCATCCCCCAGCTCGGCAGGGATGCTCGGCCTCCTGCCACCCCAGAACGGGAGACGAGACAGAGAGCTCGCCCCAGTTCAGCCCTTCAGCAAAAATACACAGTGTGGGGGAAGGAGGGCTGGGGACTGGGACCGCTTTTCTCCAAAAACATCTCCTTTCGATGCACTTTATTTACCTCCTCTTGTCCCAAAGCAGCCCACACCCCTTCCCCCTCTCTCAACATCTCCAACAATTTATTTTGGCTCATTAAATTTAATTAAGAACGGAGTAGGTGTTCCATATTTAATAATAATAATAAAAAAAAACACCCAAAAGAAACCCCCTCAAAAAACACAAAAAAACAAACAAACAAAAAAAAAACACCAAAAAAACAAAACAAAACAGTGGCATAATAACCTCCAAGAGGACTAAAATAAAGAATCGCTATTCAGATGCGGGCAGCCACAGTGCAATTTTTTATTACTTTTTTTTTTTTTTTTTTTTTTTTTCAGTGTCTTTTTAAGAGCATCTAAGCACACACACATAAAAAGCTAGAAGGCATGCATTCCGGAGTTATTCCTATGCATATCCCTGCAATAATTTTCCGCTTTCCTTCGATAAAATTGCCAAATAATAATGAATCATTTCATAAATAATGGGTTTAGAAGCTTATCAGGGCAGGCGGGCCACTGCTGGGGTTTTATCTCTCTCGGCCACATTGCAGTAGTGTTCCGCTCTCCATACTAAATAGGAAACTGGACGTGATGTGGAATTAGAGCCTACCCAGCTGAAGCCACCCAACACTTACTACAAATATAGCCGCGATGCGTAGGCCACAAAATGGCTCCACTCACTTTTCCCAATGAAAAGCAAATGGTGAGTAAAGAGGAATCGGCTCTGCAGAAGTGTGGGCTCTGGGAGCGGCGGGATGTGGTTCTGGGGGGCAGCGAGTGAGCTCTGGGGGGCTTCTGCCCCACATGAGAGACGGGAAAAAACACAAAATCTTTTCCGCGGTTGGGTTTTAATCTTTTTTATTCTTTGATGCGGGGTCGGTGAGGAGGAGAATACATTTTCCACTCTGAAATCGGGGGGTGCGGCACCCCCACCGCCCCGGGAGCCTCGGGCGGCGGCCGGGACGGGCTGCGGGGCGCTGGGGGCAAAGCTCCCCCTGGGCCCGGCTCCCCCGGCCTCTCCCCGGGGACAAACACCAGGACACGGCCCGGCCAGAACCCGAGCGCTTCTCCCGAGAGGGGGGAACCCGATATCCCCCCGATATCCCCCGCCCTTCTCTTTGGGGCGATTTCCCTACAAAGGGACGGCGGGAGAGGTGCGCTTTTTGGGCTGGAAATTTCCTGCCGATCGGCTGCTGGAAAACAAAAGGATTTTGCGGAGCAGAAATCAGCGGGCGGGGATTTAATGCCCCCCCCCTCCATTTTTTCTAAACGAAACCACCCCAATTTAAGGCAAAATTCTGCCGATATCTTTGCGGTTTTGCGTATTTCGTTTTTTAACAAATGCGAGAACAGACGCCATCGGGATTATTTCTTTTTTTTTACGAAGGGGAAAACCTTATTTTTCGTGATTTCGTTGGCGGGGTGAACCGGCCTCACCTTCCTGTCTCTGGGCGGCGGGGAGCGGGCTCTCTCCGCCGCCGGCCCGGTGCCGGCTGTCGCGGTTCCTGGGCCGGGAGCGCGGCGGGTAACCGGCCCCTTGAGGAATTTAATTTACCCCTTTAGGAATTAAATTTTCCAGCCGGACGTGGGAGAAACGCCGCCGCCGTCGCCGCTTCGTGCGAGCCCATCGGGAGAAAAACAACCCCGTGTCCGGCCCCGTCTGTGATTTCCTCCCGGGAAGACCGGGCTTGCAATGTGTCCAAAAAAACGCCCAATTCGCCCCAAATATAGGGCGATTTTTTTTTTTCACGCCTTTTTTTTTTCTCTGTTTATTTTTTTTTCCACGCCAGGCCATGGCCGTCGCTCGTTGTGGCCCCGTGTGCGAGGCGGCGGCTCCCGGCGGCGGCGGCGGGGGGGGACCCGGGGGTGGCCGCTGTCCCCTATCACAGGGGCCTCCCCGGGGTGCTGTCCCCTCCTTCCCTCTCCCCTGCACCCTTCTGCCTCCACTGATCTCTGGCAATCCGGACCCACGAGATCCACCCTCTCCTCTTTTTTTTTTTTTTTCTCCCCCCCTTCTCTTCCTCCCAGGATTTAGCAGTTTTATCCCGATGCGGGTGTCCTTCCTCTCTGTAAAGTCGTAAGTACCTTGAGGTGGGAGGAGTAGATTCAGCCTGACACTGAGAGCGCTTTTGTTGAAACAGGAGAGACTTGCGGTGTCCCTACTTAAATATGACACATGTGAGTAATCTCTTCCTATACAATATCGGAATAGGCAATTAGATTTTTCTTTCTAGAGGGCTGGCGGGAAGGGGCCCGGAGGGAAAGCAGAGACCTTGTGCCTTAGGTTGGGTGGTTGTAGTATTTTTTATTTTATTTTCCAGCGAGATATATGGCCAAAAAAAAATTGGTTTGGTTTTTTTTGGTTTGTTTTTTTGATTTTTCCTCGCGACTCAGCCTATCAGAAACGAAATAAAAAATTTCCCGAGGCATAGGAGCAAGAAAGATGGGTGGCAGCTCTCTGCTCCGTGAAGCTCCTTATTTATATAGAAAAGAATAATCAATCAACTAGAAAAAATAAAAAAACGAACGAGGGTATATGTAGGAGATAAAGCACAGAAATAATCGCGATATCGCTGTCTTCCCTCGGCGCGAGGTGCCGTGTCGCGACAGCATTTGTTCTGAGCGAGAAGGGGGACAATGCTGTGTGCCGGGCCCCTTCCTCCTTCCTGCGGTAGCGAATGCGCGGGGGGACTGACTCCCTTAGGGGCTGCTTTAACCCCCTCTGCCCCAAAAAGTGGTTTCAGGGATATTTCGATAGTTTATAAATAACAATAAAAAATAATCATGGGAGGAGAAGGGGCCGCCCCTGAGGCTCAGGCCGCTCCAGGCAGGCCGGGCCGCGACTGGGCCGGTTCCGCAGGGCAGCAAACACCGCCGGGGAGCCCAGAGCGGGGAGAAATTCCCGCAGAGGAATATGGAATTTGGAATCCGGGGGCACAGTTTAACCCGCACCCTCGGCGGTGCTGCGGGCTCTGCCCGGGCTCCCCGGCGGCCCCGATGGTGCCGATGTGAATCCCCGCCGGGCTCCGGGGGCTCCGGCCCGGCCGCACCGAGCGGGACCGGGCCGCTGCGAGACGTCAGAGCTCCGCCAGCCTCCGTGACGTCACGGCAGGGCCGGGGCGCCCCGTGACGTCACGGCACCGCACGGCCCGGCGGGGTGGACCCACAGACCTCCCCCCGGTACCGCCAGCAAACTCTACATTATTTGGGGGGATCGGGAACTCCCCCGTTTCTCACCCACCAGGTGTGAGCCCCGAAGCGGCGCCCCCGTCGGGGCGGTGCCCGTGGCGGGGTAAAGCCCCCGGCGGGTCCCGGTGCGGGGCCGGCCCTGAGCGCTGCCTCTCTCCGCAGGACGATGGACAGGCCGCCCGCCCCGCCGCCCCCCAGTGACCCCCGCGATGCCCGCCCCGCCCGGCGGCACGACTCGGAAGCGGAGACCACGAGCGAGCCGGAGAGCAGCCGCGGGGGCATGGAGGCGCCGGCGGACCCCCAGCTGCTGCTCAACGGGGCGGCCAAGGAGGCGGGCCGGCCCTCCCCCGGGCCCCCCGCCGCCCCTGTGCCCGTCATCGAGCTGGTGCGCCGGGGGGGCTCCCTGGACATAAAAAGCCGTGAGGCGGCGGGGGACGCGATGCAGAGAGCGCCGGGAGCCGAGCCGTGCCGCGCCGCCGAGGCCGCCTGCGAGGCCCGCATGGTGCAGCTGAGCCCCCCCGCGCTCCCGCTGCAGCCCCCCGGCAGGGCCATGCTCTACAACCTGGGCCAGCCGCTGGCCACCATCAACAGGTCCGTGCCTCCCCTGTCCCGACCCGTCCCGGAGCAGCTCCCCCGGGGGTGTCCCGGGCCGTGGCGGGGTGGCGGGAGGTGCGGGGCGGAGATGCGGGGGCAGAAGCAGCAGCAGCATCCCTTCCTCTGCCCGGGGCTCGCCGCTTACACCCTCGCGGGTTAGCGCGCAACTTTGCAAAGAGAGAAAGGGAAAAAGGGGGGGGGGGTGTGTGTCAAAGAAGAAACGAAAAACTTTTTCCTCGAAGGAAAAATTTTTGCAATGGTAAAGTCCTGGGCAGAGCGAAGGGGTCCGTCAATAAACGGGCGAGAACCGGTTTAGCTCTTCCGAGCTCCCCGGGCTTTCTCTGTTCTCCCACGAGTCCCGCAAATTAGCGAAGGGCCAGCAGAGGCTCTGACAGGGGCTGAGCCATCCCGGGGGGTGTGCGGGGACAGACCCCCGCCTCGCGTCCCAGGGAAAGCAGCGGCGGGGACCCAGCCCGGGGGTCCTGCGTGCCCGCCTGGGGTGGGGGAGCACAAAGCCGAGGGAATGGGGGAGATTTTGCCCTAAGCCGCTCACATCCCCCTGGCCCCGCAGGGCTGGCGTCTCTCGCTGCGTGCCCCCGGTTGGCCGCGTGTGGTGTCACCGCACGACTCCGGGCTCGGCTGCGTGAGCTGCGGGCTCGCTCCGAGCTCACGGAGCGGCTCCGCTTCCCTCCGGCCCCGGACACAGCCCCCCGTCAGGGGCCCGGCCCGAGGGATGTCGGTGTGTCCTCACGGCCTGCCTGCCTTTCTTTGCAGCGGGTTTTTCGGCGAACCGGACTCCTTCTCCATGTACGGCAGCAACCGAGTGAAGCGGAGACCCTCTCCGTACGAGATGGAGATCACCGACGGTGAGAGAATTTCGCCCCTGCGCCGCCTCTTGGGGGAGGGGGGATGTCTCCGTCTACCTAAGGGGGCAAGTGACTGCACGATGCCACACTCTGGGACTAAATCCCCAAATAATAAAAGGACTAAACCCCCAAACCGTAAAACGCGAATAGGATGGCCAGGGAGTCAGAGTGGCTCCGGTAAGCGGAGCCCACAGCGGTGCCCAGCAGCGTGCTCGGTGAGTTTGCCTTCACCCAGCACCCAGTGATGCAGCTCAACCCGCGGTTAATTACATCCCTATTCTGCAAATTGCTTAGAGATTAAATCCGAAAGAGGACAATAAGCGTAAGTCTTTGTTGAAGCGCAGATCAGGGCCATTGCAGTGAGCTGCTGCGTCTGTAAACCCTTTCAGCCAGGAGGAGTTCGCCCTGCAGACCACAGTCTTGGGCAGAAGGGATAACCTGCCTTAAATCGCCGGGATGCGAAGAGCTAACCCTGTGCTGAGGTGTGCAGCGGCGCGTGGCTGGTCCCTTAATTCAGTATACATCCCCACACCGGTCCCGTCTGCCGGGAAATACCCCGTGGCAGAGCCGGGGAGGAGATGTGGAAGGTGGGATTCCGTTGTTCGAGCAGAGATCCCAGGTGCGGGCACCTCTGTTGGAGCCGCGGGGTGATTTCGGAGAACGGAAGGCAGGGAGAGGGCAGGGCAGGATCTGCTGCCGGCCCCTGACAGCAGGTTTGAGGTGTGGGATGCTGCGTGCAAAGGGATATTTGCCCACGGGATGCTGCCCACGCAAAGGGACATTTGCAAGAACAATTTGCACGTGGCAGGCCGTCCTGTTTATCTCTGGAGTTAATAGCCCGTACACATGAGGTTCACTGAAATTTGTTTTCTCTTTAGCGATTGTAAACACTGCATTTCAATTGCTGGACAACTAATTTTCCGCCTTTCCAGCTAGCTGTCCCTTTCCTTCTACCTAGCTGGTCTAAAATCAAATCATCACCTTCATCAGACCAAAATAATGCATCCCAATAAGACAGGCTCAGGGTATTATCTGCATTAACCAGTCCTTCTCTCCCCACTCTCTGCCCTCCTGGTCCTTTCACACTGCTGCCCCATGGGACAGGGGAGGTTACAGCCCCGGCACAACAAGAGCTTTTTGTCTGGGTTTTGATTCTGAGGCTTAGCAGTTACAGGGAAAATCAGATCTTGGTGTCTGACTAAAGCTTTGGAATTGTTATTAAATTAGGTATTAAGTGTTACAGAAATACTCGGTTGTAACCAAGTTTTTGAAGATGTAGTTTGATGCAGGTGTACAGATAGCAGAGAGGGTCCAATCCTGCAGGTTCCGGTTCATGTGAATTTCCAAGATTCGACTCAACGTTTTCTGAGGGGAAAAAGGGTATCAGATTATGTTGTCTAAACAGGAATAATTTGTAGGGAGGTACATTCCATGCTGAGGCATCTGTGTGGTCTGAGGGGCTTTGCTTATTGCTCTGATGGGCATCTGCTGGGTGGCATCCACAGCACACAGGAGCATCACTCTGGAGAGTCCTCAGCCCTTGGGGGCTGCAGAAGGGCAGGAAAGTCTTGCCAGACACTTCTGTGTTTGTGTTTTTTTCTGTGAGAGAAAAAGTGGTGGGGTTTTCAATAGTAGTTCTTTATCTGTTTTATTGAAATTTTGTTCCATTTAATATCTTCTTTAAGAATAGCTAGAAATGATGATAAAAAAAGTATCTCTAGAAAAGTATATCCTGGAACTTTGGAAGATTGTATTTTTATTAATTTTCCTCACATTTCTAATTACAATTTAAGAAAGCATCAGTCAATCCATTATAACAAAATCCAGGCAAAAATTCTCATCCAATTGCTTGAATTAATTATGAAGCAAGGTTTTTTTATGAGAAATAGATTTTCTATTATAACACAGCTATGGGGCATTTTAATTTCCTCCATTGCTTGACATGTTTTGACCAAAGCCTGATCTCTTTCTAAAATATATGTTTAATTCAGTTAGCGCAGGAATCAAGAATTTGAGTGGTGTCAGAATTTGTTTTATTTACTGAAGCTTGATTTGGGTGCCCCTGGATGAAAATTAACAGGTTTTGTTTTTTGTTTTTATTCTGGTTTCTGACCAATTTATGAAAATATGCCTTTTAGTCATCAACTTCCACTGAACAGAAACACATGTTTGAAAGTCTCTTGAGGATTTCTTTTTAATGAGCAGTATCCAAGATGGGTTTACTTCTCACACCCTTATGGGAGTAAAGAGCTTTTAAGCTTCATCTCTCTCTGGATTCAAGACCAGTTGCTTTGTCTTGTTTGGAAATGGCAAAGTGTTTAAAATGTCACATTATTTTAGTAGGATGTAGCACATTCTTCACTGCTTGATTAGCAGTGCTGCTGGGGGCCCTTGGTCCCTGTCACCTTCCCTACAATCCTGTGGCATAGCAGGCTGCACACATCAGGGACAAGGAACCTTCCCTTTGCATGAGCTCTTGCACATTAATTCATACAAAGGGCATTGGCATTAGATGCTCTTTGGGGGTGAATATTGCCTTTATTAAAGCATCACATTGGAATCCTAGACGTCAGGGAGGTGTTTGTCATTTCTACATCCCTTAGCTTGCCCCAGGGGCTGTTTGTGATTTTAGGGGACTCCCAGCTCTGAGCACACTGTGAGGAGGAGTGAGTTGTGTGGCTGCTCACACACTGGAGAAGCTGGCAGCTTTAATCTGTGTGCTTGGGAGTGTGTGCCCATGCAAACTCTGCAGTGCAGGGTGTTGTGTGTGCTGTGCTGGACTGAAGGGACTCTGCTTCTCCTGAAGGGAGGAAAGCGTGGTGGTCTCTGATCAGCTGGAACAAGGGATTCCACTACTGGTGTGCAAGGTGGGATTTGCTGAGGTGCAGCCTGACTAGGATACTTACAAAAAGTCACACCTGTTTGGCTCCTGTGCCACAGTCAAGGCAGCCAGCAGCTTTGCTAGAAAAGAGTAAAGGTGTTTAAATGTGCCCTGGGGTGCTGGTTCCACTGGGACATGTCAGAACTGTGGCTTAAACTGCTCACCAAGGACTTGTTCCCACCAGGAGGGAGAAATCAGGCAGTTGTCTCAGAGTGGGGAATACAGGGGAGAGATGGGGAGAATGGGAATTCCACAGTCCTTTGGGGAAAATCTCACCAGTGTGTCACCTGCAAGTCTTTGCTTCCCACTCTGTGATGGTTTTCATCGTATGGGATGCTTCCTATCCCATGGGAGTTTCTGCCCCAGTCATTCTTCCAGATTTTCATGAGATTGATGTGACTTTCCATTGTTGATGTCTCCTGAAGGAGATGATGGGAAGAATATAATAATAGAAGCATCTTATGGTAGTGTTCTCTCATGTTCCATGGACCCAAGGACCTGCAATCCTGATTTACAGCACTGCTGCTCCTGCAGAACAGTACTTTGCAGATGTGCTTTTGGGTCTCTTCTAGCACAGAGACAAAGTTTTCTCATGTACACCAGGAGTTGTCCTGATGTGCTGAAAGGAGAATTGGTGTGATTTGTGCCTTCATCCTGCGTAGCATCCCCTCTCAGAAACATGGCTGTAAAAGTCCAAGAGGGAATTGGAGGTTATTTGTCATTAGGTCTAATGGACACCTCTAGCAATTTGGAGTGCCTTCTCCAATTAGTGTCAGAGGGAGTTTTTGCCCTGTGGCAGTGATGAGGAGAGAGAGCAGGCAGCTCTCAGGTCAGCTGTGACACTGTTCCATCCTCACCTGTGATCACCCTTCCAGCAGGACACTGCCTTCACTCTGTGAGTCAGCGTGGGTCACTTCCTACCTGTCCTCATCCCCTTTCATTCAGGGTGCTGGTGGCAATCCTGTTGTCTGTCTCAGCAGGGAAGACCTCTGGATCTCAGAGCTGTCAAAGCCTCTGCTCAAGCTTATTTCCTCCTGTCCCAATGGTGTGTCCTTTAGACAATGTTTGGGACAGAAAATAAAGCCATCTAGTGAGATAAACTTTTAATAAGACCATTGTTAGTGAGTTACCCTTTTTGATGGGTTGAGATACCCTAAAATTATAGAAGCCTTCTGCACATGTATCATGGCCTAAGCCTTCTTCCTTGGAGAGGTAAATTTAGATAACTGAGGAGACAAAGAGATGCCACCCAATTTTTCCCTTCCACCGGATTGAACAGAAGTTACAGTTTTCTCAGCTCATGGGGTCAGCTTCCACTAAGCTGGAAACTCTTGTTTCACCGCCTTGATGATTAAACCTCACTATAATTAATCAATTAGTGAATTTGCAAAGCAGTGACCTATTCAGCAAAGTAATACCTGACCTGTTAAGCCCAGCTCCTAATTCTGCGTGGTTGGAATTGCAGGTCCTCACACGAAAGTTGTTCGTCGCATTTTCACCAACAGCCGGGAGAGATGGAGACAGCAGAACGTCAACGGGGCCTTCGCAGAGCTGCGCAAGCTCATCCCCACCCACCCGCCCGACAAAAAACTGAGCAAGAACGAGATTTTGCGCCTGGCTATGAAATACATCAACTTCCTGGCCAAGCTGCTCAACGACCAGGAGGAAGAAGGAAACCAAAGGGGCAAAGTGAACAAAGACTCGGGGATAGTCCAGGAAGACCTCCTGCAGGACATGTTGTCCCCCAACTCCAGCTGTGGGAGTTCCCTGGACGGAGCTGCGAGCCCGGACAGCTTCACGGAAGAGCACGAGACGCTGGATTCGAAGCACACGCGGAGCCTGCACCACGCCATCCTCCCCGTAGAAGGCAACGCGCAGCGGTGATGACCCTCACGCTGCTCCCGAAGCGCCACGGGGGAGAGGCCAGGCCTGGCTCTGCAGTTGCTGGAACTTTTTGCTTGTGGGATTTGTGACTCTGCCTTTCCCTGGGAGCTCGGGCTGCCCACCCGCCCCAGCCCGGGGAGGAGTGGCCGGCACGTTGGCTGAGGACGAGACCAACCCAGATGAACGTTCGGGGTTTAGGTACGTGACCGTACAAAGAAGAAAAGCGTTGAAGTCGTCTTCGTTGTACAGAACTGCTCGGGATGGGACTCTGAGGAGGTGAAGGAGACAGGGCTGGCACCTCTCCAGCGTTTAGAGGGTTTTCAGACCACTTGGTGAGCGTCTCTTTTCAAACAGTCATCTGGGTGAGGCATGGAACTCCTCTTTCACTGCCCACGGAGGCCACTGGCGCTTTCCAACTCCACATGGTGCTGGAAACTGCTGCATCACACCAGTGCTGCAGCACTTCTCCAGCCTGTGGCACATCCAGCTGGTCTGAGCAGGAGCCTGGCCACGTATTCCTGTTGTCCGAGAGCTTTTGACTGTATCTTTTTAAAGAGGTGAAAAAAAAAATACCCTCAGCAAAAGAACTATTAAAAGGATTTAGACAATTTCTTTTTCTCTCCTTTTTTCTTTCTTTATTTTTTTCTTTCCCTTTCTTCCTTTCTCTTCTATCTAATTTTGGATTGTTTGGGCTTGTTGTATTTATGACATGGGATTACTTCTGTTTAACACTGTCATGCAGTATCCACTGAATGAAAAGGTACATAGGTGTTTTCTGCCACCCTCCCAGTCCCTGATCCTTCTGCTGGTAACACTCAGCAGGTGAATTTCAAGCCTGCTGTGGTCTCCTAGAGTTTTTCCAGTAGTTTCTGTGGGGCCAGAGCTTCCCTCAAGAAAGATGAGTTTCAGAGTTGGTAAGGGAAGAAAATACTTGCTAGTGAAGTATCTCTTTGGACTGGGGGATTTTTAAATTCAAAAAAGCAAAAAAAAAGGGCAAAAGGAGTCAATGATGTATCAACAGTGTGCGTGTACATAGGGTTATAAAAAGGTTTTTTGATGGTATGCTTTGAATTTTTTGGTTTTATTGTGTGAAAATGGCGGTTCACCTGTGCCACTGCCCACAGTGTGGACAATAGTGCTGGATTTATTCTGGTGTTAGGAATATCCTCACCTGTCGAGGCTGGTGGGAGTCCACAGCCTCTCTGAATCTTGTGGGGAAGCAGTAAAATCCGTGGTGGGGTTAGCCTCCATTCCTGAGTGCTCAAACTGCTGCAAAATTGAGCTCTGTGAGTGAGCTGATCCTCTGATCCTGCTGCCTCCCAGGAGGGCGTTTGGGAAACAGGAGGAGAGGGGAGCAGGAGGCTGCTGCTGTGTTGGGAGCTGAGAACCACCCTGTGCCATCACTGCTGCTTCAGGCCCACCCCGCACCAACCCATCTCCCGAGGCCTCATGGAGCAGCTGCCCCAAACCCATCCTCTCCCTCTGCAGACATGTCAAGGCACAGAAATCCCTACCATGATATGGTGGAACCAAAACCCCAAACCCACACACAAACATCCTTTGGAAGAGAATAAATCTTTCTGAGTGGGGGCATCTTCCACCACGCTCGTGCCTTCCCAAGGATGCTGAGGTACAAGGGAACACAGAGAATTTGAGTGGGTGTCTGCAAGCCCATCCAGGCTTCATTCAGAGCCCTGTCATTTCCATCCCTGCTTGGTTTTGATGCCTCTTTGTAAATAATAGGTGAGAGTCTGGCATGTGGCTTGGCATGTCAGGCAGAATTAGTTGCCTGGGAAGGGATCCTGGCCCATGCAAGGATTTCCAGCATAGCTCCCAAATTTTTGGAAAGCACCAATCTCCCCCATCTTAGACTGGGGGAAAGGATGAAAATTCTTGTGTCTGGATTTCCTGTGCATGGGGGTTTTCACTAGAGGGGGTTACCTGCAAGCTGGGCCAGGGCAGGTGCTGGTGGGTGAGGAAGCTGAGGAAGAGGTTTGGACTGGTACTGGTGCCAGGGGTAGGAAAGGCAAGCAGGGGGGGCTGCCAGGGGACCCTCGGGGGGGTAAGGGGGTGCTGTCACACAGGTAAAGCCGTTCCTGGTTCCCAAATAACCCTGGGGTGGGGTAGGTGGGTGTTTTACGCCCTTGTTATTGAACTGTCGCAAGAAAAAAAATAAATAGTTCACCAATACTCAGAAATGCCTCATTCCACACAAAGCCATTAGTCCTTGTTTGTATCTCCTCGGTAGCTGAACAGTTGGGAAAATGGTACAACCTTGTCAGCACCCCCAAATGCCCCCAGGCACACGGGCTCCTGCAGGGAGCGCCGCAGGTCCCCCGGGGTATGTACAGCTGTACTTTAATTGTGATTTGAATGGTACATTTCCTCTGCCCACCTCTCCTCCTGCCTGCTTCATCTCTCGCTGTGTGGACCATCATCCCCATTCCTGTTGGAAACAGCGCTCTGGGGCAATGTCGTACCGTGTGAGTGAATTCCCGCCTTACCAATTTTGGTTTTTTCTGCCCCATCCCTTTCTCTGCCACCCTCCCCTTGGATTTCTGCATTTTTTCTGCAGAAATGAAGTAACCAGACCTGGTACCCTGAGTCTCAACTCACTGTGGATGTGCTATTTAGAAAACACATTTGTTGTAATGTGTGTGTATATATAAATATATATATATATAATGAATATATCAAGAATATTTCTAAATAAAGTTTTACAAAGCAGCCTCCACTCGCTGTCTGCCTCTGTCCCACCTCACCACTTGACTCCATCATCAGTTTGGAGTTTCACCCCTGAGTGCCATGGGGTGAAGACGCCAGCGTGGCCCATTCCCAGCCAGCCAAAGACATAAACGGGCAGCAAAAAACGTTGCAAAAGCATCTGCTAATTTGTTTTTTTTTTTTCTCCTTGCTTGACTCACACCGTCCAGCCGGGGCGGGAGGAAGAGCGTGCGGGGCCGGCAGGAAGGAAGGCAGGCGATGAAGCAATGCCCCACCGCAGGCGAGCGTTACCAGCCGCCCCCACCTTACCCCAGCCTGCCACTTGCAGGTCCCCCAAAGGCTCCAGTGGCCTTTTCCCTTCTTTTGGCGAGGCTGACTGTGCAAGGAAGGGGCTGCTGGGGGCCATGCACTTCCCTCTGCGCCATGGCAGGCATGATTTAACAGGCAGTGAGAGCAATTCCTCTTTTTTTTTTAGAAAGAAATTATCATAGCCACGTGCATAAGTGCTTTTAAAAATATACAGCACCAATTAAGGAGTGTTTATTCCTCTGGCTAAGCGGTCCATTGAATATGTGTGGCTTTAAATATGTATATTTATCTTATACATACATACATACATATATATATATATACACTGAATATGTATGTGGTTTTAAATATGTATATTTATCTTATACATACATACACACACACATACATATATATATATATATATATATATATATATATACAGCACCATGCTGCTGATGCTGACACCACACCGAGCACAGAGCGGATGAGCAGGAATGGTGCCACAGGTATTTTCTTAGCTTTAGTTTCTACGAATTACAGAATTGTCGCCTATTTAAACAAATCCTTTAAAGCATCCCTTGCTTTATTAAAGTCTCCCCACAAAAGCTTAGCTGCTAACACCTCCTCCCCAGCAGCCTGGGAGCCAATACTTGCTTTTAAGGTTTCTAGGTGAATTTTCCCCAAGATGGAAGAGGGGACCATTTCTCAGGCTCCGGAGGGGGGGTGTGGGGAGCCCTGTCCAGACAGAGCCCCAGACGAGGGACATGGGGGTGTCCCCTGCACAGCCAGGCTGAGCAGAGCCCCAGCAGCCAGGACTGGGCTGGTTTCACCCCGGGCACTGGGACAAAGCAGGTGTGGGCAGTGTGTGGCTGCTGGGTGTTTATCTGCGGCTGGGAGATCATGGCTGTACATCTGGTTTAACCCCAGTCTCCCGTTGTGCTGCCAGCCCAGCAAGAGCTGATAGCTTGCCCACCGGTTATCTCTGCCTCCCACCTCCTGCCTCTCTCCCTCCCTCCTTCCATTGCCCCGACAATTCTCCTTTCACCTCCCCCTTCTGCTTTTTTGCTTTCTCCAAGTAAAATATCCTCGATGGCCGCAAGTATTTTGCAACCTGCAAAGGAAAAAACATCCTTAAGGGAAAAACACCCGCAGGGTGAAGGCTTCAAACAACTCTGTGTACATTTTTAGGGTCTATAACCTATGGAAAGGGCTGAGAGGCTTCCAGTGCCACCTGTTCCATGGTAGGATGGTCAATGTGCATCACTCCTGGTTGACCCCAGTCGTGGGGAGACCTTGGGTGCTGCTTTGCTGGGATGGGCTCCAGGGTTGTGTCCTCAGGTGGTGGCTTCATGTTGGAGAGAAATATCTTTCTCCCAGCATCTTTTTCTCCGGAGCATCTGGACCTTGTTGCTGCTTGGCCACCAAAATGCAGATGTCACAGAAGGTAGCAGACATTCACCTGCCTTCATGTTTCTTTTTAAAAGTAATTTTCGAAAGCCCTTCCCATTCTTTCAATTTCCAATGGAAAATTTAATTAATTTCTCATCAAATGGTAATTTCTTTTTACAATCATTTTGTGTTGCAAAAGGTGATGTGCAATGCTCTGTGAATTCAAATATATGGGGCAAAAACCTCAACCCAACCCATTTTTTTTTCTCTGCTCATACAAAACAGAAAAGAAAGTTGGGGAAAGCACCCTGAGGTCCTGGTTTCCACTGCACAGAGGGGATTGGTGCAGCAGGGGAGACACAGCCTGGGTGTCACAGGTGGCATTGTCCTCAGCTGGGACAGTGCTGGGGCTCATCCCTCACTGGTGGCACCACAAGGTGATGGGGGTTCTGGTCTGTAGGGCAGGAAATTTTCTGGCAAATAGCAGTTTCTTCAAAAACTTGAAACAGATGCATTTAAAGATGTTTTGTTCATCCAGTTTTGTAATGTGTCCCAGGAATTCAGTGACTTTCAGGCTTCCAGTGGCAGAAAATTTCACTTACAACTGTATAGATGACACTGAGGAGTGAGAACAGCAAGGATTTGACATTGAGATAAAATCGAATTAAAAAACAGAGAGAAGGTGGGAGGATTGCATATATCCAAAATGATGAAACAAGAAACACAAAACCCCCAAATCACCCCAAATTTGGGTAGCTACTATTTTCCAGCCTCATTATCTGTTTTTAATTACAGCCTTTCTGGCAAAGCCATGTTGAGGGCAGCCTGCACTGGCAGCCCTGCCTGGGAACACCGCCGAAGCCAGGAGCAAGGACCTGCTTCATTAAGGGCATTCCCACATAATTGAATCAAATATTCTCGCGGAAACGACAGGACCCAAACGTTCCCACCCCGGCAGCCGATGAGAAAGCTTCTCCTCTTCGCTCTGACAGGCGAGGTGACAACAGGAGGGAGTAATTTATGTCTCTCTGGGACTGCTCGCTCTGCTCCTCATCCCGGGGCTCATCCCTGACATTCCCACCGCCACACAAAGGCTGCAGCCGGCCGGCGGTGCCCAGGGGACACCGCGCTGTCACACGCAGCCAGGAGATGAGCAGCGAGCAGGATCCTCTCCCTCCTCCCAGTCCTGTTTTTTCTCTCTGGTCCTCCTGCGTCTCCTTTCACCTTATTTCTCACTCCCCATTTTTCATTTTTTCTCTTAGTTTCTATCCCAAAATTGGGATGGGAGAGCATGGCTAGGGGAGGATGGGAGAGGATGAGGATGCTTTAAGACCACAGGGGCCACGGTCCTTGATGGGGATGCAGGAAACCTCCTGGGGGTGGGTCCAACAGGCACTTTCAAACTTGTCCCCCCGGTAGACATTCCTTTTCCCCTGCTCTTGGAGCTATTTTCAGCCGTCCCAGTGACCTTTCCGGGGAACAATTTACTATTGTGTTTTGGTGAAGCCCAGCCTCTATTTTTACACTCTGTTTTGCTGATGCGGGCACAGGGAGCGAGACGGGAATCCAGCAGGAAATGGGAGGGAGCGTCTGGAGCATGGTTAAAGCTGCCCCGGCGCTTTGATGTGCGAACCCGTCCGGCAGCACGTGGTGGGGCCGGGGGCTTCTCTCCCTGCCCATCTCTCTGGTAAATCCCACATGGCACCGACTTAATCTGGCCCTGCCAAGGTGGCAGTGGGTCCTGCAGCAAAGGGCTTTGGGCAAAGGGGCCGGCAAAGCAAAGCTGCGGTGGTACCTTGATCCTCGGTGCAGGCACTGCAAAATGAAAGGCAGCGTTCTGCTGGTGTTGTGTAGCTCACGGAGTGCTGGAAAGAAGGGAAGGATAAATACTGCTTATTTAAAACTTGTTGACTGGGCTAGGAGAGGTTTGAGGACATGCCCAAGGGTGTCCAGGAAAGGCATGGCAGAGCATCCTGGCTTGCATCATGTGAAATAAGCAGGCTGGAGGTGGCAGGTCTTCGTGTGAGAGGATGTCAAGCCGTGGTCCTTCCTGATTTGGGACCTGGAGCTGGGCTTGTTGGGAGTGAATGGTTCCAAAAATGCCAAGCATCGCAGCCTAGAGTGCTAGGGAAGCGTGGCTGCCTGTGTTTGTGGCAGGGAACAACAAGTGTCCCACTCCAGATGTATATCTGGGAAGACGGCCAAAGCCCAGGGAAGTGTCCAGGCCTGCAGCTGTTCTGCTTCCACCACTGTCTCCACCTGCAGCACAGCCTCTGAGGCAGGAATAAGACCCTGCTGCCCAAGGTGTGCCCAGAGCCCACAGAAACCAGGGGTGGAGTCATCCTGCATGTCTGAAGGATCCAGCATGGTCTCTCCTGCTGCCCATCCAAGGCTGCCTGGGGGGGATTTGGAGCAAGGGGATGCTTTACAGCAGCTGTCCCATCTCCAGAGCACTTTGCTTGCTGTGATACATCCCTTCACACACCGCTGTAGCTGAAATAAAACACATCAACACCATCCCAGTCATGTCTTGCAACCATCCAGCATCGCAGCACCACTGCTCTGAGCATCCAGTCTGCTGCACCCCCAAGAATGGAACTGAAATGGGAGCTGGAGGCTGTCCTGGATGGGTCAGCAGTGTGCCAGTGTGGATGCTGTGGGTTGAAGTGCCTGCTCCGGGTGGGGAAGGCTCTGTGCTTGCCAGGGGTGCAGTTGGTGAATTGATGCCCTGTGCATGATGGGCCAGGGAACAGGCGAGGAACAAGCCTGGATGAGGCCCCAATGTGGGACACCACTGAGGTGGGTTAGCAGTGACACATCATGTCACCTGTGTGACCAGGAGTCACAAACACACACTCCACAAACACCTGTCCACGCACAGGACAGGTGAGTGTGCACTGACCTGCTCACAAATGCACAGCCCACGTGCTCCTGCACCGTTATGGTGCACAAACACAAACACTCCTTTTTGCACATCTCATTCCTGTGGTGCATCCATGCATGCACATTTGCAGGCAAATGCACATTTGGGTGGATGCGGGCATGCAGTCCTGCATGTGTCTTCAAGCCACCCCAGCCCACGACATGCTCACACGTGTCCCCCCTTGCATGCTGCCCTGCTTTGCTGTCCCCACCAGACAAAACTTCAGAGTGGTTTTGCTTTTGGCTGCCATCAGCACAAACCACTCACAAGCTGCTCCCTGCCTCATCCTTGCCGAACCCTGAGCTGGGTCAGGCGGCACCAAACCATCCAAAGCAGGTCCTGGATGTTGTTTTTTTTTTTCCCGGGGTGTTTGCAGGGAAGGCTGAGCTGAGCCGCGGCAGCCGTTGTTCCTATCTCGGCTCTCTCTCTGTCCGTCCCTGGGACCACCCTCAGCTGGCTCCATCCTGCTCCGAGCTGCTCCCCTCTATCGCTGCGTGCAGGTGCCGCGGGATGGGGATGTGGCCCTACAGGCACACCCCGCACGGCACGGACAGCAGGGCGGTGCGAGAGGAAGGAGCGTCTGTCCCCTCCAGCGGGGACCGGGTCCCCTCGCCGGCACCGCCAAGGCCACCGCGCTGCCCGCTGCCCCGCTCTCCAGCAGGAGCTCGCAGTGTCAGCGCCGTGTCCCGGGGGTGGCAGCGGGGCTGGCCCGCTCGGGGTCCCACCCGAGTCCCTCCCCGGGCCCTGCGCTCCCCGGGCCGCCTCCTCCTTTGAACGGGCCCGGGGGAAGCCTCGCTCGCAGATAAGCGGCACATCAAACCCACCGCAGCACCAGCGCTTCCTGCCCGCCGGCCCGGGCCCAGCCGGGCGGAACCGGAGCGGAGCCGGGGCGGCTCAAAAGCGGAGCCGGGACCGGAGCGGTTCCGAAGCGGAGCTGGCACCGAAGCGGAGCCGGTGCTGGAGCGGTTCCGAAGCGGAGCCGGTACCGGGGCGGTTTCGAAGCGGAGCCGGTACCGGGGCGGTTCCGAAGCGGAGCCGGTGCCGGAGCGGTTCCGAAGCGGAGCCGGTACCGGGGCGGTTCCGAAGCGGAGCCGGTACCGGGGCGGTTCCGAAGCCGAGCCGGTGCCGGAGCGGTTCCGAAGCGGAGCCGGTACCGGGGCGGTTCCGAAGCGGAGCCGGTACCGGGGCGGTTCCGAAGCCGAGCCGGTACCGAGGCGGTTCCGAAGCGGAGCCGGTACCGGGGCGGTTCCGAAGCCGAGCGGCCGGTCCGATCGGAGCGGACCCAGCCCCGCCGCTGCCGCCAGAGGGCGCCACCCCTCGCCCCGAGCGGCCCCGCGGGAGCGCAGCGCCCGGCCCGGGCTCTGCTGATAACCCGCTTCGATCTTTTCTCCGTGTTTGCCAAATAAAGTGTGTTAAAGAATGTCCTTTCCCCTCTTCCTTATTTCCTTTTCCTTCTCCTCTCTCCTCACCTCTCTCCTATGCCCCTTCTCCCTTTCTCTCCTCCTTCCCTTCTCCATCCCTCCCTCTCCTTTTCCCTTCCACCTTCCACAGGTTTTCCTGCGGTTACCGCAGACCGACGATCGCTGTGATAAACCCGCTGTATTTGAACACTGCAGCTGTTTTCCTGCAGATTTTTTTATTCTGGGGTAGAAAGGTAGAGAGACAGTTTGGGACAGCTGCTGTTCCCCCCAGCTCAGGCAGGCTCTGGAGGTCTCAGTGCTGTCTGCAGGCTCCTGCTCCCTGGAACACGAGAGCAGTGGGTTCTGTGCCCCTGGTCACCTGTTGGCTCTGCCAAAGCCTCCTGGGGTTTCAGCAGAGGTGAGGTGACCTGTGAAGACTCACACTTCCCAGTGGGAACACCAGTGGCTGTGCCAAAGCCCTGCTATTTATTGAGCTCTGATTAATGGAAACAACCTCTCCTCCCCAGTCCCAGGCAAAGGCAGCCCTCAGGGGTCTTCACCTTTTGTCCTCAAAAGCTGTTCAGAGCTGGATCCAAGAGAAGCCTGTTCTGAGCTGCTGTGGCACATGGGCACCGTTTGACATTGTTCAGCCCTTTCCTATCAATCCTGTCCCTCCTGCAGGAGCCCCGGATCCCTGTTCCCATCTCACGGTACTCAGCGTGTCTGCAGCAGCCTCCAAACTTTCAGGAGTGGGTTAAGATTCCCAAAAAGCACTCCTAACTTCAACATATGCTGAGAAATGCCTTTTTCAGGTTTTCGACTCGCATGAAACCCTCTGGCCTTTCCATGTCCCTCCCACTCCCTTCCCCAGCAACAGAACTCAGTGCTCTGGAGAGATGAGGACATGATTTTCCCCCTCTCCTCCATTACCTGCATCTGTTTGCTTGGGTGGCCACCAGAAAAGTGTCTTCATGCACTCAGTCTTTTTTCCTCCTGCCCTTTATTTTTTCATTTTATTTTTCTAGCAGCCCAAGGCTCCCGCCTGTTGTAGAGCCGAGGGGGAAGCATCCCGGCCAAATCCCACCCCTGTGTTATGGTAATCGCGGCTGCCACCCAGCAGATGCAGCTCGCTGCAGTGAAAAGGCTGTTTAACAGGCACGGAGAAGGAGAGGGCAGCTTTTGTTTGGCAATCGCCAGGGTTGGAGTACACTTGTAAAGCAACAACTGGGGCTCGTTGGAAAGAAGTGGAGGTTATTAGATTCGTTTTACTTAGTGCCGATGCTCCTGTTATTTTTTTCCCTTTCATATTCGAGGCAAAAGCCCTGGTTCTGAGAAGGAAGAGGAGAGAGATGCCACCTGAAAACTTGCTATCTCTGCTGCTGACCATGGAAACAGATAGGGCTGGTGCCTGCTGGCAGGGTTCTGGTTGATTGCAGCCCAGAGTTCAAGGATGCTCAGGCTGGTCTCCTGTTTTGGGGATCCTCCTCACTGCCCAGGACCCTTTCTTTTTCCCAGTAAGGCTGGAGGAAGGAAATCACCTACCTCAGATGGTGCTGAGCAGGGGTGCCCTACTAACTGCAGGCTCTTCTCTAGCCCTTGGGGAGCTAGGCAGTCCTGCTGGGGTATCCTGCTCATGGGACATGGCCTTTCCTGATGCTCCTCTACCTTCCAGGATGCTTGGTCCTGCCTTTTGTGAGACAGCAAAGTTAAGAAGGCTCAAGAGCACAGTTAATTGTGCTTGGAGCTATCAAAACACAGGGCTTGTCATGAGCTATGGTAGTCCAGAATTTGTCAGAGCTTGGACAGAAATGGGTTGCTGATGGGGAGGAAAAAAATTCAAGTAACTGCAGAAGCTGGGATGATACAAACCCACATCCTTGGGGGTGTCATTTTGAAGTGTCACAGTTTTGGATGGGAGAATGACAGAAAATAGTGCCACGGGGCTTTTATCTTCCTCCAGGTGAGTGGGGACAAGAAAATGATTAGATGGGTTGGATTTCTGTCCCTGGTTCCCTCTATCTACCTATCTATCCCTCACCAGCCCTCTTTGCTCTGAAAAACAGCAGCGATCCCCTTCAGATGCCAGGAATAAAATCAATACATTCCCTCTCCAATTCAGGTAGCTGTCCATAAATCTTCCCAGCTTCAGGCTGGTCTCCTAGGACTCCCACATCAGTTGGGAACCTATTTAATCAGCTGAGATGATCTGTGCTGTTTGTTGCCCAAAGGCCCTTTGAACTCTTTGTCTCCTCGCTGAATGATGCTCGAATCGCGTGTGGGTTTAGCCAGACTGGCCCATTCTGTGTGACAAGCCTCAGGTGAATAATGCCTGGAGCTGGCAGTGCCTCCTGAAGTCCGGCTGCCAGCCCAGGGTGCTGAGAAGAGTCACAGCCCCTCTGCCAGGGCTTTATCACCACATCTTCCCATGGCCCCTCGCTTGGCTCTCTGCAAAGCTCCATAAACCCACACCAGCGTGAGCAGTGCCCAGCCTCGTGCCAGGGGAAGAGAATTATAGCTCTTTTTTGGGAAGGTTTGGCAAGGGCTGGAGGGGTTGTATGAAACCACAGCCTCCCCCACCTGGGGCTGCAGGCTTGATTTTCAGCATATTTTAGTGTATTTTAGGTTTTAGCTGGTTGGGAATCAGTCCCACGCAGCAGCTTTGCTGAGGGACTTCTGGGAGAGGCTTTCCATGCTGCTCCAGCCCTGGGACACACAGAACTCAGCATCACCTCCAGGAAACAAATCTAAAGCTGCCCCAAAGCAACAGGACTCTTGGATCAGTTTTCAACCAGGGAAATGCTGGAGTGCCACCTTTAATAGCTGAGGTTCTCTTCTAGGCTGTGTTGAAGTTGTGCTGGAGGTGGCTTCCCCTGCTTCCCAACAGCCTCCAAGCAAGGCAGCCTGGTGAGATCCAGCCAGGTCCTTGCCCTGACTCCATCCAGCTCTGGCCCAAGGGGTCAGTGTTTCCAAAGGCTTCTGCACTCCATAAATTACAATTTAGCATGGACCACCGTCAAGACAGACAAAGTAACCTAATCTGCCCCCATATGAGGGTGTTGGAAAACAATAATCCAAGAAGGAAACACATTATCTGGCCTTGTTACTTTACAAAGTAATTTAAATTAATTTTTCCCTAGAGTGGTTAGGGAGCACTGCAACTTGCCCTTGTCTATTCTCTCCGGCTAATGAAGCTTTACCAGAGCCTGCTCGTGAATTCCTATTAAGACCTCATCTTAGAGGTTACAGGGCAAAGCAATTTCTGCTCCTGGGAAAAATGCCTATGAATTTGTAATTGTAAGTCCATGTTTGATAGGGATTAGCATCTGAAAGGGGTAGAGTGGTGGGTAGCAGAGAAAACATTATTTCAATTAGCTGAAGAAAAGCAATTCAACATCTGATTATAGTTTATACTTCTAATTTTCTCCTGTTCCTCTATCTTTTCCCTAATTTTCTGGCATCTGAGTAATTATTTCCTGAGACTTTCCACCCTCACCAAACCAGCCACCTTCCCCTTCTCCTTCTCTTGTCCACCATAGCTGAGGTTCACATGTGAGTGGTTGGCGAGTTGGGTTTTTTCCTTTCCCTTCCTCTCTGCAGATTCACTGAATTTGGGGCTGCTGTAGAGGATGCTGTATCAAATCACACTGAAATGGGACATGATATTTCTCTCCATGCCAAGGAGGTGAAAGATGAGGAGGGGGAGGCTTTGCTCCACATCCAGGCTCATGGTCAGGCTTGTGCCCAGCAGCTTGACACGGTGCCAGTGCCTGACTCTCCTAGGCAAGAGCCCCAATGCCTAAAGGTTCTCTCTGTGCTCAGAAATTACTTCCAGTTCCCTTCTTTCCTCCCACCCCTTGGCCTTAGCCTTGAGCTCAGCTGTGCTCCATCTATTTTTTCGTGGCTTCTTGCTCTCCTATTTCCTAATGACGATGCAATCAGTTTTCGGGTGGGAGATTCCTCGTGAGAACGCTTGTTGTTATTTAAGGAAGACCATGAAATCCATCCTTAATGAAAGGACAGGAGAAAACCCTTCCACCAAGTTACATTGAAGCCTGAGATTATCATTTTTATGGGCTTCCAATCTTTCCTGCCTCATGTCTTATCAGCAAATGCAGCTGGAGGCTTCAAAAACCCTCCCAGCTTGCTGCTGATTTTATGGGATGAAGATTAGAGATGATCGGATAGCAAATTATTCATTCCATTCGATATCTCTGGGCAGGAGGGAATATCCAGAGCAAAGTCAGCTCCTTTCTCCCTTTCTGAGCATCACACATTGGGAACCTTCCTATCTGCCACTCCAGCAACGCAGCAGCGCTTTCCCCCCGCACTCAGAGGTGATTAGGGGTGCAATATTCCCTCTGAGCAGATGGAAAAGCCAGGGGGAATCACAGATTCAGCAGGCTCATCCCCCAACAATGAGGCAAGGCAGAGGCAGGGGGGTTTCTTCTTGCTTCAGGGATTTTTAGTTTGATTCCTCCCAGCCCAGGGCGAGGCAGGGCAGATCACATAGGTGTTTTCTCAGCTGGATTTTCCAATGCTGTGGGGCCTGAGGCTGATGTGAACGTGCTGTCAGAGCTCTGGCAGCTCCTGAGTCAGGGCCAGAGTAGCAGGGGGCTCAGAGGGAAACAGTGGATGGAGGAGAGACCCCAGAGCTGCCCTCCCTTAGGTGAGCAGCAGCATCAGGCCCCAGCACAGAGAGTGGAGGGTGTGAATGCTACCCATAGACCCATCCCAAAATCAACTGGTGTCAAAAACATCATCCAGAATATCCCATGAAACACTCATAGCCCACAGTGGTGCTGCTGGGCAGACCCTAAGGGCAAATGAAGACCACGGATGCCTTTTGCCAGACCCTTGACACTGGGGTTTTCAACAGCACATAAATAAGAAAATATATGGCAGTTTAAAGGCATTTTTAAAGAGGAGAAGTGGGGTACAGAGCTGTGTTAGATGAAAACCCAGAGCAGGAGCTGCCTTTTTCTGCTGCTTTTTACCCACATTGGCACACTGAGCCAAGAAAATATCCTTTTCACAGTGGTTGTAACTCCTGGTTCTCTCCTGACAGCATCCAGAGCAGGCAGGATTTGAAAGACAAGTGTCAATGGGAAATGAGAGAACTCTGGCACAAGTAAGAATATTTGGTTTGGATGGTAGATGTCAAAATAAACAAGAAATTATAAATTTGATTTGTAGGGTTTTTATTTATGTGGAGTTTTTTGGTGTGGGTTTTTTATGTTTCATAGCAGCTATAGAAATGTAATTAATCTATAATTACTTTTCTACAAAAATTGCAATCCCTTCTTTAGGGAATGTTCAGGTTTGCTCTCATATAGTGTGTTTTTATTTTTATGGCTTTGTCTGGGAGACAGAGAGGAAATGGAGAGGATGAAAGAGGGAAGGAAGGAGGGAGGAAGGAAGGAAGTGAAGGAGGTAAAGAAGAAAGAAAACAATTTCCATTAAAACACGGAGTCCCACAATATTTTTCAAAGAGGAAGTGGCATCTGTGCTTTGAAATGTATCATCCAGGAATGTTTCTTTGAGCAAATACAAATTTTTCCTAAAAGTGATGTATTTTTCAGGGGAGATCACCAATTTTTGGAGTATATGAGTGTAAAGCCTGAAATTCCAGTCCCTGCTTTGCATAAAATCTGTTGTGCAGGCAACTGCTCAGATGGGTCCTTGAAAGAGCATTGAGCTGGCTTTGGCTAAATGCTGCCAGGGTGATTTGTCCTTCTGTGCCTCAGTTTCCCTCAGCTCTAAAATGGACTTGTAGGGCTTTGTATTACCATGGCTGGGTGATGCTGGGGGCTTAAATGAGAGAGACATGAAGATTTCCATCACCCCACAGCAGAAACACACAGTTATTTGTTATTGCAGCTCCCAAGCCATGGGCAGGATGGCAAAAGGAAAACCTGGCAAATAATTTGTTTAAATTTCAGACTTTGCCCCCGCAGTGAGGCTGCTACAGTGACTTGCAGCTTCTCATCCCCCCAGGCCAGACCTGGGGATATGCAACCAAGGAGGTGCCACGGCAGCTTTGTCACAAAGGCAGTACCTTTCTAATAGCTGCGGGGGCTAAACGTGCTTCAGAGCACAGGGGAGCTTTGAGATAAGCCCTGAGTGATTCCCTGGCCTCATCAGTGAGCCCAAAACGATTAAATCGTTGAATTGTCTTAATTTTCATATAAATGTGGGAATGTGAATTTGGTAAAGTACTGTTTTCTTCTCAGGATGCAGCAAGACCACTGTCTGAGAGGCACAGAGCCCTGCCTGGTTTGTCATGTCCTATCACCCCAGCACACCATAGCATGCGGGTGGATCCCTGAGATCTCCCTGCCTTTGGGAAATCAGCCCAAAGTCCCTGGAGCTATGCTGTGCAGAGCCCCTGGGGTGAAAACACCACCCAGAGCAGTGAAGGAACATCAGGACCCAGCCCCAGGCGTGACAGGGGAGTGGAGAGCAATAGCAGAATGTCTCAGACCTTGAATTTCCCAGGGGCAGCAGCGGGACCGGCTCCTCTAGGACTTCTGATCTGCTGATAAAGCCTTCTGCTCCAAACACCCCGGCTGCTCTTGCTGGGCTTTTGCAAAGCAACAGGCAGGCAGCAAAGACAGCAAAGAGTTCTGCACGCTTTACCAGATAATGTGGAAGCATTTTGGGGCCCCTAAGCTCACTCTCATTTTTACTTATTCACAAGCGATTCCTTCTCCTCTGTAACATGATTAGATTGATGAATTATGGGCCCCTGTTGTGACACTTCCTTGCTGAGTGCAGAAAGTCCCTGCCCCACAGATTTCGCAAGCAGAAATTAGCGGGGTTGGCAGTGGGGTAATCCCACATTGCAGCTGGGGACCTGGCTGTGGAAAGGAATTTGGGAAAGAGTTGGGAACTGGCCTTCAATCTTGTACAGCTCCAAGTCAGATCTGGTTTGTCTTCAGGAAAAATGATATTATTGTAAATACAGGGTAAGGAGCTGAGATGAAGGAGGGCAGTCCTCCTGTGGTGGGTGCTGCACCCTCCTGGACATGGGTCCCATGGGGATAAAGTGTTATTTGCTTCTCAGGACAGAGCACCCAGGCAGGGTCCCTGAAGGGGAAATCACCAGACCCAGAGGTTCAGATGCTGCTGAAGGGTTACAAAGATGCTGTGACACATCACAAGAAGAGTGACAATGGAACCCCTGGCTCACGATTTTATAATTTCCTTCAGGAGCAACTGAAGCTTCTCAGCTGTGAAGCCAAATATCTTTTATTCTTCCTGTGGGGTGGGTTTGCCAATCATCCAAACCTGATCTGGGCTGGGAAACTGTTTAATTCGGGACCTGCAACATCCTCTGTCCTGCAGCATCAGTGCAGCCTTTGTGAAGGGCAAGCCTTGCAGCCTGCTGCAGCTCTCTGGCTGTTTCTACCTCTTCTGGTATAGTAGAAATTTTGGGGACAGCCCTGATGACTCAATAAAATGGAGGCTGGGTTTATTTAATAGTGTCACCATGAAACGAGATGTGGGAGGTGAGAGGCAGTACCCACCATGGAGTCTCTCATATTAACAGGATGCTTTAAAGTCCCAAATGTGCTCTGCTGGGTTCTCAGTGACACGTGGCAAAAAGAAAAAGCAGGGAAGTGATTTGGGGTACCACAGCGTGGGAAGGAATGTCAGAGCTGGGGCATTGCTGGACTCGCCCCGTTGTCCCCCTGTGGGGAGGGGACCTGGGGGACACCACGCTCCCCGGGCACCACAGCTTCACTGGGGAAGGGTTTTACCCATCTGGCTCTCGTTTTTTCCTCCTGGGCCGATGCAAATATTTTGTGCCTGAGCTCCCTTCCACGCCCTACCTAAGGGGACTATCAGGTTCAAGTCACCGTGCCCCAAATTCCCCGCCGGCTTCCGCGGGAGACGGCAAAGAGGCACCTCCTTCCCGCAGCAGGATTTGAATATCCAGGTGAGAGCATCGGCCTCCCTCGTTAAGGTGTTTGATAATTGACCAGGAGCTCATTCCTGCGGGAGGGCGCCGTGCCCGAGCGAGCGCCCGGCTCCTCCTGCGCATCCCGGGAGCCCCGGAGCTGCCACCACCACCAGCACCACCAGCACCACCAGCACCACCAGCACCACCAGCACCAGCACCATGCCTGCCCTCCGCCTGCTGCTCCTGGCGCTGCTCCTGCAGCTGCATCCTGCCTCCTGCCAGGAAGGTGAGCGGGGAAACTGAGGCACGGCACAGGGGGGCAGCTGGGAGCTGCTGGAGGGGGACAAGGGACAGCTGGGGAAGCGCCTCTTGGGAAGGGAAAAGACATCCCAGCTCCTGGCTGAGCTTTAGCCCTGGCACCAGGATGGATGGATGGGTGTCCGCTGGATTGAGCAGTTTTTGCCGGGGACACGGAGACTTTTTACCTGTTTTGCTCAGGCTGCCACCTGAGGTTTATCTGAGCTGCTTGCACAGAGATAAACTGCTCTGATTTACGTCTGTCAGGACTGTGCACTGAGATGAGTAATCTGTTTTCCTAAGGCTTTTATTTTTTTCTTTCTGTCTTTCTTTCTTTCTTTTTTCTCACTCTTATCCTTGAGCAGGTGTTGTTCTGCGTTGCTCCCTGAGCTCTCAGATCCTCCTGTTAATCTGTAATTTTGATCATTGCTGAGGAGAGGGAGTAAATATTTTCGGCAGCAAATTGACCTCCTCTTCGTTTCCCAAAGACTTAACAGAGAAACTTCCTGTGGCTAGGGTATTATTTTGAGGAAATTCACTGAAGGGCTTCTCTAATGCTAGAAATAACGAGGAGTAATTAAAACTCATGTGGCGCTGCCAAAGTCCCGGAAAATTCCCCCCGCCCCTTTCTCCTCCTGATGCCCCAGCCCTGACCGCTCTTCCTGTGTTTGTTTACCAACTTGCTGAGGATTTAACAGCCTGGGGTGTCCATTGTCAGCAGGGTTGAAAGTTTCGTTGTTGCTTGGAAAGAGTGAAAAAAAAAAAGCCCCAGAAATCCTTTAATGAGGATTCAGAGCCTGGCAGGGCTTCCTTAGAGAGTGGAAAAGACAGGCCAGCCAAAGCTTTCCAAACACTCAGGGAAAAGGTGTTAAAAAGCAGGCCTGTGTCTTCAAATTAGCTGTTGAGTATGGAAATGGGTTTGCAACAAGTGCACGGGCTTTTTTTTTGGCACTGGCACTTCCCTTGGTCTGGTTTGTTGCTGCAGATGTGTGGAGACATCTGCCAGGGCTGCAGCCTGCACATTGCTTAGTTTGGCTTAGGAGATCTTATTTGTGAGGGAAAACCCCACCTTTACTGTGGGGCAACAGAGAGAGGAGGTGGCAGAGCCTGAGGGACAGGCTGACCCAGCAGGGGCATCCCCGGTGAAGCATTTTCCAGGAACACAGAGCCTCATCCTTTCAGCCATCCCTCCTGGCAGGGCAGCAAGGTGTGCCTGGTGGGGCTGCAGCAGTGCCCCCGAGGGCTGGCACCTGAGCACTCACTTCCTGAATAGATCCTATCAAGCTCTTGCTTCTGGCTCATCTCCATTCCTCCTTTCTTATGCCCCTGCAAGTTTCTCAGTGGGTATTTCAGCCCAGTGCAGAGGTGTTTGTCATTACCTCACCATCCTTATCTCCCCTCGCAGCCAGGCCCTGCGTGGTCTCTCAAAGCCAGAACCCCTTGATTTTGGTTTGGTGTTTTCCCTTTTGGCTTTGGATGCTCTGGAATCCGGTGGAAGCAGCCACAGGAGTGAGATTTCTCTTGCAAAAACGTCCAGTAGCTCCTGAGCGTGGTTGCTCCAAGGAGGTTTTACTACCACTTTTCACCCCCCCTCCTTTGCTGGATGATCACGAGATGCAAATTTGGCAGTTTAAGTCATTGCTGACTTGGTTCCCTGGTTGACCTTGAACTCCCTTAACCCCAGCAGAAACCTCACGAAGGGCTGGACCTGACCACCCACCCCCGTAGGCTTAGGCTGGAAACCCTGGGTCTGGCAGGAAAAATAAACTGCAATTAATAAATAAATGTGGCCAGCAGCCAAGGGCAGAGTGAGGGAGGATGCAAAGAGAGCCAGAATTCAGCCAGGAGGCAAGAGGTGAGTTTGGGGCTGCACTCACAGGGGTGCTGGGCAGCGGGGCAGGAGCATCCTTGACCACCAGGTAGGGCAGGAGGGGACCAAGCCCTGCTCGTCCCCACTGTCACCACCCGGCCGCCACCACCAGCAGCTCGCTGATACAATGGTGTTTCAGTCGAAACATGCTGATACAAGAGGGAATTTCCATCTGAATTCCTCCTCTTGAGTTTCTGCCCTGGGACCTTGCAGAAACACGACAAATATCTCTGTGGGGAGAGGGGGCTGAGAGATGCTACTCAGAGCTGTTCTCACAGCCCCTTGCTGCTGCTTTCCAGGCTGGCACTGCTGGTGAGCCTGCTGGCCAGGCTGATTTCACTTCCAGGAGGAAAAAAATAGCTCTGGTTTGGGGTTTGAGGTCTTATTGTTGTTGTTGTTTTATTTATTATTTTTTAAATAAAAGTCTCTTGCAGTAAGGACTCAGGGAGCTGGGGGTCTTACCAAAGGACAGTCCCCCTCCCCAAAATCAGAGGGAGGAGAGCTGTTAGCAGCAGAGCCAGTGTGAAACTGGCTGTGGGTTGGGAGTTTGCACGTGTGGGGCACTCAGCCTACTCTTATTACTGCTAGTAAAGATTATTTTCTGTTCATAGCAGAGGTTTGTCTCCTGTGAGATAGAGGAAATGTTGGATGAAAAGTTCCTGAGGGAGACTGAAGCAAGCATTGCTCGTGCTGGGGCAGCTCAGCCTTGCAGGTGTCCCTGGCTGGGTGTGAGTGTCCCGAGGCTGCTGCTGGGGCTGGCAGGTGTCACCCTCCTGCTGTCCCACCTGCCCGTGCAGAGGGACCACGTCCTGTGCAAGGCTCGGTGCTCTGATGGGCAGGATGAGGAAAAGCTGGGTCTGAGTCACTAAATCTCAAAGGGATGTGGCTGTATGGACAAGGTGCTCTTTAGTGCTGATGTGACAGTGCTTAAGGATGGGTTTGACTACGTCTGAATGCTCCATTGTCCAAAATCCAGTGCGAGGCAAGGAGCAGCCATCCCAGCAAGGGCTGGGACAAGGTTTGCATCCCACCCACATCCAGGAATGTGTCTCACAGCCTTCCCACAGGTGGCTGGATTCCTGCTTAGGTCTGGATAGAGAAAAAAGAACTTGTCAATCTGTTCCACTCCTGGGGGAAATGGGGACAGCCCAGTCAGCTCCCAGTGCCCCTACCCTTCCACCCCAATGCTGCTTGGGCCCCTGCCAGCCCTGCCTGTTGGATGGTGCATTTCACCAAAATCCACAATGACAATTTTTTACTGTGAGAGTGGCAACCAGATTTTACACTCGCCTGTTAGGGAGTCCTTATTTTACCAGTTAGTATTTGGAAAATATCCTGGGAGTGATGTCTGTGGCATCTGGGGACAGAGAATAAACAGTTTGCTGAAACCCCTCTGCCTTCCTTCCTTTGGCAAACATTTTCCTTCACTTCCTTCCTCCCTGTCCCCCAGGCCTTTTCTCCCCCATCACAGGTCACCAGCCCCCCAGGGTGCATGTTTATGTATTTGTATGTGTATGCCAGTGTGCATGGCACCCCAAAGCTGCAAGGCACCACTCTCCACACACAAACACCAGTGAAAACACTGCTCATGGTACTTTATTTCATTGCTATCATCCTGCCTGAACTGCCAGCAGCACTTTCTGCTCAGATTTGCCAGATCAAGCTCTCGTCTTGACCTTTATGAAGCTGGATGGGAGAAGCTGGGCAGATAAAGCCTGAGGGTGAATTTCTGATGTGTGTCCTGTCCTTTCCCTGCAGCCCGGGGCAGCCTCCAGCCGTGGTCACAGGGTGTCATCGCAGTGGTTGTATTTCTAGTGCTGGTGGCCATCGCTTTCGTCGTCAACAGGTTCTGGTGTAAGGATAAAGTGTAAGTGTGGGAGCTTGCTCTGGGTTGGTCACTTCCAGCAGCCTCTGTGTGTGTTCCAGGGCTGGGAACACTGTGCTTGCTGTGCCGGGGGAGCAAAGACTCCCTGTCCTCATCTCCCTGTCCATTTGTCCCTGTCCTGGTCTCTGATCCCTGTTACTGATTGCCAGCTGTGAGCTTGCACCATACAAATGCTGCCATGAGAAAGCGCTGTGCTGGGAATGGCAAAGGCACAGCATCGTGGCTGGATTACCTGGGCACGTGTTCAGGGGGCTGGCCCAGCCCGGTTTGCTGTAGCTTTTGGGGTGCAGTTCCCATGTGCCTTGTATCTGTGGGATAATAAGCCTGAATAAAGTTTTTTTTTTTGTTGTTTTTTTTTTGTTTTTGTGGTTTTTTTTGTTTTTGTTTTTGTTTTTTTTTTTTTTTGCAAAGCAGACAGAGCCAAGTCGTGAGAACACACAGAGGAGCTGGGAGAAAAGGGAGGTAGCCAAGCAGTGGCAGCACTCTCCACCTGGAGCCCATGGCACAGGCAAATGTGGTGCCTTTCCTCATCTCGAAAAGGCTCTGTGGGGTGGGTTACCTCTTGCCTGATGCTGGCCAAGCAGAGTCACAGGCTGCTGCCCCTGCTCAGCTGAGCAAGTTGCAGTAACCTGATCTTGACCCTGAGCCCAAACACAACAGGGGATGGAGACCAAAAGCACCCCACATCTGTTTCCTGTTCCTCTGCACTGGTGGGGCTGCTTTAGGCTGGAGTCTTGTACCTGTACGCTCCTGCAGCCTCTCCAGGCTGTGCAGGTGGGGAGCTGGTATATACCCTGATGCTCAGCAGGGCAGCTGTAGCCCCAGAGGCATTTAAAGTGAGATGAATTCCTGGCCAATGCATAATACGTGTGCATATATATATATATATATATATATATATATATGGTCTGATTTGCCATGGTAGTCTTTGTTTCCCAAAGAGGAACCTTTGTCCTCAAGCTGAAGGAACCCCCAGGCCATGGAGTGGCCGGCAGGGATGGTGTTTCCCACTGCTGCTCATGCCTGGCTGCCTTTTCCCAGCCTGGAGGCAGAGGATGCTGAGGAGGGCTTGAGGAGGGATGGTGCCTTGTTTTAATTAATCTGGCCTTTCTTCAGAAGAGCAGGAGCGAGGCTTGGCAGCCTGGAGCCCTGCCAGCACTGCGCTGTCACTGTGACAGCAGCTATCAGCTCGAGCCACTGCCTGTTTATGCCAGGCTGTTCCTTGGAGAAGCCTCTGAAATTGCCCTTGGGCAAGTGCTGGAGGAGGCAGGGATGCAAATGCAGGGTGGACCTGCACCCACCCTCTGCAGCTACATCCTCCTGGCACTGCTCAGGCTGCGGGCTGGCTCCAGAGCCGAGCTTTGGGATCTGGCTGAGGGTGAGCACCCCATCCCTGGCCAGTGGCTCCTTCTGCAAGCGATCCAGATTCACTTTTGAGAGAGAGCAGCTCGGCTTTGCTCACATGGATGTGCACAAGGACAGCCCCTCTGTGCCAGGGCTGAGGCACCAGCAGAGCCTTGACTGCTCTCTGTGTGTCCATCAGGATCCACAGGGGACTATTTTGCAACAGATTACATAGAAGTAGACTGGAAAAACCAGTTAGTGGGGAGAAACCATCCCACGTATTGACAATGAGTCCTGCTGAGTGCCAGCACAATGCTGGGAGTCACCGCTGCAGAGACAGGGGTTGGCACTTGGCACAGCCTCTGCAAACCTGCAATGAGGGTGTTTCTCCTTGTCCTGCTGGGAAGGAAGCTGAGCAGGGTGTTTGAGGACAGAATCACATCCAGGTCCCTTATTGTCTCTGTAGTGTCATCACCAGTAAGAGGCTGGTCCCCAGCACAGCTCCTTTGTTGCTCTGTCCCAATTCCTCTCTTCTCTCCCTCAGGGAAAGCGTTGAGAACGTGGTGAGTGTGGAGGACAAGCCAGATGCTGTCACGTCCAATGGCCATGAAGGGAGATATGTATCGGCTGCAGCTGACTTCAGGTGAAGGACCTGCTCAGACTCCTTCCCCTTGGCTCTGTTCTGTTCCTCTGGGGACAGCTCAGACATGCAGAGCTGTACTCCCACCCACTCAGGGTCTTACACGTCCCAGGCACCTATTTCTGGGGCTTTTAACCTTTCCAGGGGCTAAGCACAAGGCAGTGATGGAGTATCCCCTGCTCCCTCATCTCTCCCTATCCCTGCAGCTGAGCCCCACAATCCATCCACCACCTCACAACCTGCTACACCACATTTTTCTTATGCTGCATCACAACTTTCCAACAGAGGAAACCACCAGAAGTGACCACAGGTCACCACGTAGATGGTGACAGTCCAAACAGCCCTCACTAAAAACCAGAGCAATTCCCACCCCACACTTGGTTCCAGACCTTTCAGGGTGACCCCTCCTGTGGTCCCCATCTCACCCCTCACTCCGTGCACAGCTGGCACCAGCAAGGTCAGGACGCCGGTGGTGGCTTTGGGGATGCTGCTCTTGCTGGGGCTGAGCTCAGCATTGTGCTTGTCCCTGTTGATGCAGGTCCAAAGAGAACCAGCACGCCTACGAGAACACCGTGGAGCCTGAGGAGAAGGTGATCACCACGGCCATGTAGCAGCACCCGCCCGCCGCCCTCCTCTTCCTCTCGATTCGCTTCCCGCTATTGCGATGGGCATTCTCACAGAGACCCTCTGTGCTGGCACCCCCTGGGAGTGATGGAGCCTCTCCCTGGCACCTCCACCTCCTGATCTCTTCCTTTTCCACCCGTGGGACATGCTCCTGTCCACAATGTCCCCAGGAGAGGTCTGAAGGTGCCACCTGTCCTGCCTGGTGGTCACCCGACCTGGCTGGCAAGGTTGATGTCCCAAGTCCCGGGAGGGTGTTGACCTGTTCAAGACACAGAGGGGGATCCTGCTGGGTGCCTGGGACATCCCCACGCTCCCAGCTGCCCTCCAGGGAGCTGCTGATGGAAAACCTGCTCTTTTCTCCCCAGTTCACCCTCCTTTTTATGACCTGCACCATGCATTTTAACGTCAGAACAAACCTCCCCCTCTGTACATATCTTCCTGGTGAGCAATAAACAGAATTGTTGCCTATGACAGCAAAGAGGGTCGTTCTGCTAATCAGCCAAAGGACTTTCTGGCATCTCACAGCTCACCCAGCCTTCAGGCAGTTGGGAGAATGAAGGACATCAGGGAATGCTCAGCATTTGGGCTGCCCCAGAGCCTCAAAGGGATGTACAGGCAGGTGAGAGCAACATTCCACCCCATTTGCCAGGTGGGGCTCCTGAGCCAGGGAAACAATCCAGCACTTGCCAGTGCTGCTCAGCAGGTGAAAGGCAGCACTCCCTGAATCCCAGTGAGCACAATGGGCAGCCCTGCAGGCAGCTGGGAGCCATTTCCAGGGCTGGAGGCTGTGAAGGGCAGTCATTTATCAATGCTGCCAGGAAGTGGCTGGGGGCTGCTACTGGGGCAGCTGGCCATAGTGCACCCTGCTCCTGCCAGGCTGTTCATTAACCAGGGACTGTCTTTTGCTGTGGTGGGGACAGTGCCAGGGCCACCATGGGAACAACCAGCGTTTCTAAGCTCTGGCATTTGTAGATTGAAATGAGAGACCTCTGATGCTTTGGCCATTCCTGGAACATGAGTTTTACTCCAGTGGCATGAAGGGTCATCTTCCTGGCCACTGAGGAAAGGATTAAGGGACTCTGCAATCAAGGGCAGCCCAGCTGGAGCAGTGCTGGGGTGGGGGATTTATAAGAGGGGCATTTTTGGCAACCCCTTGTTTTGGTGGGGGGGGAGCAAGGTGTTTCCAGGGTTCTGCTGTGCACTTCCCACAGCTGAAGCTGCTGATTTCCCTAGCAAGTGGAGACACAAAAATTCAGACGAGTGTCTTCCAGTAACACACCCACCTCAAAAGGCATTTTCCCTAGAGCCTGAGGTAGGTGAGTATTTTGAAAATGCCCTCAAAGACTTGGCATTGAGAAATCACAGCTCCCATTGAGAAATTGCTTGGGAGTAGAAGAAAACAGGCAGAAGGGCTAGAGAGGTCAAGCCCTCAGATGTGGAGGCAGAACGGCTGCACCCTCAGCATCATGTCAGAACTGTTTCCATCTACCACCCTCCCTTGGGTGGCTGGAGGCTGAGCCAGCCCCAGGCTGTGTCCTGGACCACCCCACTCATGCCCTGATGGATGCTGCTCCCCTGACTTTCCTCTCACAGGTGGAAAAAATCACGTGGGTTTGGAAAAAACCAAGCTCCCCAAGGTTCAATGGTACTGCTGCACTCAGCAGGGTTTGAGGATTAGTCATTACCTGTTCCTGCCATGTCAGCATTCGGGCTGGGGGTGTGGCGAGAGGAAGGGAACCCATTAATTTTTTACCTCTCAGTTGCAAAAGGGACTTAAAGATGTCATCCTTATAATGAGTAACAACAGGAGTTCATTCCCTGCCCTGTGTGCGCAGTGGATGTGTGACAGATGTCTGGGCTGCTCACCCTGCAGTGCCTGGATGGGGGTTTGGAGGTGTGCTGAGAGCTCAGTGGGTCTCAGTGTCCCTGTCCCCACAGATCCCTGCCAGGGGGTCTGAGCAAGGACAAGGCTTTAATGCTGGGCTTGCCCAGGAGTTTCTGTGCTTGGTCTTATCACAACCAGCACCCCTTTGGAGTTCACTTCCCCGGGGAAAAGACCTTATGCAGCAGCCAGGGCTATGTCCTAGCAGGATCTCACCTCTGCACTGTCCAGGGTGCTGTCCTGCCTCAGTTTCCCTTGTCTGGGAAGCACGAGCAGAGGCTGACGGAGGCTGCCTTCCCGCGAGCTGTGCAGTCGCTCGCAGATGCTTCTCGGTGTGATCCTAAAAAGAACAAAAGGGAGCGAGCATAAATGAAATTTATTGTTGGAAAAATCTTAATTAGATTTTAAGCCCCAAAGGGAGAAAAGTGAGGTATTATCTGACACAGCTAATGAGTGTTAAGGGTCCATTGTTATATTTCTTGTTTACCTTTCTGTACTGGCTGATACAGCCCAGATCCTCGTCTGTACTGCCATAATTAGGATATCTCATCTCTTGCTGATAGGGTCGGGATGCTCTTTAAAGCACAATGCTGTCTCATCCCTCCCTGGCAGGATGAGCGTGACTGGGAAGACAACTTCTGGCGTGCCAGTGCTCGTGCCTTCCACGCCACCCCCGTGAGCTGGGGAATGTCCTCCCGAGTCAGGGCTGTACCTGAGACCCCCAGGTGAGGGACACCTCCCACAGCCCCAGCCACCTCCCTGAAGGGCCCCAAGCCAACTTGCCTGAGGGCCAAATCCTCCCCAACACCTCTCTCCACGCAGTACACGGGTATGAAGGTGTTTTTCACGAACCTCCCCACACCCACCAAGATAAGGACACCATGAGTGCTCCATCCTACCCCCATTTCCATAATGCCATTATCTTTGGAGCTTCAGGAACATGTCCTGGGTTGTGTTCTGCTGCAGACAGGGTAGTCTCCTTTGGGGCAGAAGATATTCAGGGTGGGGTTTTTTGCATCCCCACTTTGTTACAAGGTGTATCATAAATTTTCTTTGTGACCTAGGAGGGTGCAATCCATCTCTTGGAACTCCAGAAAATGGGATATCTTGCTGAAAGCCACCTTTACTCTGATGCCCCCCCAATCTCTCCTGAGGCTCTTTAGCTATGCAGGTTTGAGATGTTTGTGTTCCAGCTCTAACTGGAGCAGTTTGGGCAGGTGGACACCTATGATATAAATTATCCCGAGGCAGTTTAATTCCAGACTTGCTGCATTCAGGTAAACTGCTGCTGGAAGCAGCACCAGCTCTATCCCTGCACCTGAGCGATGTAGCCTGAGGTTTATATCCTGGCATTGGGCACCTTGACACCCAAGAGGTGTGATTTGGACCTCCAGAGGGAAAAAAGGAGCCTGTCCCACCCTCATGGTCCTTTGGGTGGGGAGGAAGCCCAGCCACCCAGGTGGAAGCCATGGGCATGGCATGGAGGGTTGGCTGTGTGTGGGCAAGGGGCTGCAAAGTTTTTGGTCTCGATTCAAGCCACTGAAAGCCAGAAGTAAAATACCATCCATTGTTGGTTTATACACCCGTAGTAGCCAAACAAACATCCCCAGAGCCTGTCCTTATCACTTTATTACACCTGCTAGAGTGAATAGATTAAAGAGGATGGGGGAGGGGGGAGAAAGCTGAAGAATCCAGCAGAAAAACTGGGTTTTGGGATTGTTAATTATTCTCTGGGGTCTCTAATCTTTAACTGGCAAACAGCATCACTAACTGTCTTAAAGCCCCTCCTGGAACATCCTGATAATAAGCCATCTGCATGAAGGCACCCCGTTATCTGCCCTCCTCCAGCCGCCTGTGACATGGCTGGAGTGGGAGATAATGAATGTGTGGTGTGTAATAATGACACGTCATTCATGATTATCGGCCTGATACCCAACCTTTTAGCTCCATTGTTTGTGCTTGAAAAAGGAAAAAAAAAAAAAGAAAAAAAGAAAAAAAAAAAAAAAAGAAAAAAAGAAAAAGGGAAAATAAAAAGGAGAAGGGAAAGAAGAAAAAGGGGAATTTTCGGTGCTCTGGATTGTCCCGGGGTCCCCGAAGTGTCTCCCTGCCAGAGGGGCTGGCTCCCGTAGCATCTCCCAGAGGGTTTGTTGGTACTCGGGAAGGACTCGCCCGTGGATTGGCGGCTGCTGTAGCCATGGTGATGGAGAAACGAGCTGAGAGCGCAGAAATGTCACTGCCTGGCAGGGAGATGCTTGGGGCCAAGGCGCAGGCGATTAGATCAGTGTCAGCGGCTGCTGCCCGGCTCCTCGCACAGCTCCTGCGCTGCTCTCCCAGCCGCTTGGTGCTGCCTTGGCAGAGGAGGTTATCTTGTACAAGCTGCTGTCCAGAAACTGTCACCGTTTGAAGGTGTGGGGATGTTTGTGCTGCTCGGTTTGACCTGGCTAAGCTGAGAACTGGAAGAATTTTCTCCTGGTTGCTGCTGCATTAGGGCTTCATGGTGCACCGGTGCTGCGGGACCATCCCTCAAAAGCTTTGGCCCTCCAAATTGCAAACCTGGTTTAAGCATGGTTCTTAATAGGAAGAGATTTTAAAGTGTTTTTTTGTCTCTGCCTTCCTCAATTACTGTCATAGCTGCCTGGAATAACAATCCATTTTTTTGCATCAGAAATGGCAGCAGTTTCTCCTCTCTTTCCCAAGCAGATTACCAAGAGCAGCATCCCTGATGCTGGAAGTGGCTGGTGTTTGGCCATTCATAACAATCTAGCAATCAGAAGGGCTCTTGGAAGCCAAATGGACAGCTTTGGTCATGGCAGTGGATAGGGTGATGGCCCCAAAACACAGTGCACTGTACAGGCCATGGGGTGGGCAGCAGCTGGGGGTCCCAACCCCCCATTCCCAAACCAGAAGATGCTGTAGTGACACTTTTAAGTGCCACCACCGAGGAGACTGAGATGGGTCTTTGTGGCTAAGCACACCAGAAGCTCATTTCTTGGACCACCTGCCAGAGAGCAGATGAACAGAGCTTCAAGGTGGTTTGTCTCCTCCCAGATGGGTGGCTGAAATGTCTGACAAAGAGGATTTCTCAGCAATAAGAATGTATTTTTAAACCACTGCCTTCTGAAGGCCTTGCTGTGCAGGAGCTGGGAGGAGGACAGCAGGAGTCTGACCTTTCTGACCTGAGTCCACCAGGGGTGCCAGGGTGGTGGCACTGCCATCTGCATCATCCAGTCTCCTGTGGGTGAGAAGGGGGAGGGCTGGGACAAGAGGAACTTGGTCTGCCTTGCAAAATAAACACAAGCTGCACCTTGCTGGTTGGTCTCAGCATCCCTGTTCCTTTTGGTACCCAGATAGCCAAGACAAAGCTCTGGATCCAGCCTGAGGAGAATTCTGTTTCTCAAACTGAGGATGCAGCAGGCAGCAGAGATAGGGAGCAGGAGGGCTGCAGCAGTTCAGTCAGATGGGAAAATGCTCAGGATTGACTGCTCTGGCCATCAGCAGAGAGCTGCCCAGGCAGACAGACAGACAGACATGGTTTGGATACGTTGGTGCCTGCAGTGATTCTGGTGATGCCAGTGCTGTGTGTGAAAGCTGCACAGCCTTGTCTGTCACCGTGCCATGGCACATATGCAGGCCTTTGTGCCTCAGTTTCCCCTGATGCCCGCTGAGTGCCCAGGCCCTCGCAGTGACAGACTTCCCCTGGACCTTGGGTAATGCCACAGACACACTGGGGACTCTGACAGAGCAGTGGCTGCACCTCTGAGGGTGGTGACAGGAATGTCCCCAGGGACAGGACACATCATCTGCCTTGCTGGGCCCGGCCGTGCTGCCTGCCAAGCCCAGGGTGTTTTACCAGGGACCAGGGAGGACTTTTTCTGGGTCTCCCACTGCCACCTACTGATCCATTTCACAGCCCAGACCTGCAGCTCATCCAGACGGTCTGCCTGGACTGGTGCTGGGGAAAGGTTTCCTGTACCCCACAACAAGCCAAGTTCCAACACCAGTGCTCACCTACACCCCTTGGGCAGGACACTCTTGACCTGAGCAGTCAGTTCACAGCCTCTGCAGGACAGGGTTGGAGGCAGGGTCACATCTTTTCATGTTTTATTTTGCAAGCTGTCTTTGTTATTACCACCAGCATTTTTGTGTGTGTGGTGTGTATTTCTATTTTGCTTTGTTTGACCATGGATCATTTAAATTGTTTCCTTACCATTGAAACTCCTGGAGTCAAAGGTGAGGTGATGGATGGTGTGGGATATGTGGAAACAGGCTTGACAGTGTGCAATGTGGCTTGAGAAAACAGACAGCACTGCACCCTTGGGTGCAGCCTTGCCTCTGGCCTGCTGGGACTCCTCCTGTACCCTGCTGGGCTCCCAAATGCAGAGGAAGCCAAAGCCATGCCTGGAGATCATCCCCACAAGGCTTTATTCTCATTTCAGAGAGGACAACAATGCTGAGCACACGCTGTTTCCAGCGGTTTTGGAACTGCTTCCTCAGGTTAGCTGGTGGCATTTTCTGTGCTGGCTCCTGAGCACCCTCAGCTCAAGGAAGTTCAGAGCTGGGGCAGAAAAGAACCACAGGCATTCATCTCCATAATGGTGGGCACAGTGCCAACCAGAGCTGGAATCTCTGGGGGCGTGGTGTGTGGGGATGCAGTGAGGCTGCCGGGATGAGCCTTCCTGGCCCAGCACACCCAGGCTGCAGGCAGGGCAGGGACTGTGCTGGGACAGTGCCCAGGCTTTAGGCAGCCGTGCAAACCATGTCAAACCCACTGTCAAACCCAAGTGGGGAACTGACAATGGGACAAACCCACAGGCAGGTGACAGAGGTACTGCCAGGGAGCGTATGAGGGCAGGTGGGAGATGAGGAGATGAGCAGGACATGGAGGATGCCCGTGGAGGTGAAGGATGAGCAGGACATGGAGGATGCCCGTGGAGGTGAAGGATGAGCAGGACATGGAGGATGCCTGTGGAGGTGAAGGATGAGCCTCAGCCATGCTGTGGAACCCCCTTAGCAGTGCTGCTCCCCCTGCAAGGAGGGGAACTGGACCTGCTGGGTTTGGTGTCTGTGGGCTCAGCAAGCCCCTCTGGACAACAGTGGGACAGGGGTTAATGTGGGAGAGGTCCAGTGTGGCCACTGTGGGTCTGTTTGGTGATCCCCTCATAAACCTCTGGGTGGAGTGTCGCACTGTGCTAGGAACAGAGAGAAACACGACGCTGACTCCCTTAGCTTCATTGTCCAAGAGACCGAAGTTTATTATTCTTAATCATCTTTTATACACATGTTTGAGAAGGTCTAAGAGGTAAACTCTCATTGGTCATTAAAGCAACACATCATCATCACTGGTTAAGTGGATCACCACCTGCAGATTGTTGTCCTTAACCAAGGACAGTTTGGACTCCTTCTTATGCTTCCTCAGGCCAGAGTGAGAAGCCTGTGTGACTTGGCTTCACACAGGCTCTGTTCCCTGCCTGCTTTTTGGATTTAGTATCCACAGTGGAGGGTGTCTCTTGTGGGGGGGCTCTTGCCTCCCTGCCATGGTACCCTGTGGGATCAGAAAATCTTCTTCAAACGCAGGTGTATCCCGTTGCTGGACCTGAGAACCATCTGTGGTAGCATTATGGGAAGCTTGGATACGTCTGGGTAGAGCTCGAAGCGCAGCAGGGTCAGAGCCAGCGCCACCTTCATCTCGTTCATGGCAAACTGCTGCCCGATGCAGTTCCTGTGGAGGGTGACAAGTGCTCCAGCTGCTGCCATCCTCCCCAGCCACCCCCGAGCTGGACTCACCCCATGTGTGAGCTGGGGGACCTCCATCTGCTGCGAGGATGACACCACAGCTTATCTAGTAAAGCCCCTGATGCACCCAACTCTGTGGTGGGGTATTGCTATTTATTTTATTATTAAACATTGAAAAAAGATACAAGATTGAGAGAACAGGGGCTTACTTCATTAGGAATTGCAGCCAGGATCCAGCTAAAAGCCCAGACACCTCCAAAAGGATATTTCTGGCTCTGTGTGGTGATCCTCTTGCGAGCTACTGAGACCTCAGCATCCTACATCTGTCTATTGATACAGCACGAGAACCATGGAAACTTGGCCCCCTTGGCTTTGAGGGATTCACCCCTAAACAAGGGAGTGGTGCTCCCAATGCAGGCAACAGAAAATGTAAATATCTCCACAAAGCCACAAGAAAAATGTTTGAAATCCTACAGTGACCACAGAGCCGATGGAGCATGGAAATCCTATTACAGGAGATGCTGTAATAGGAGATCCTGTTACGGAAAGCCTGCTTGAGCTGGCCAAGCAAACTTGGCTTGTGCAGACTGAGGGAGATTAGCCTTAGGAGCTCACATCTGAGCTAAGTCTCACATGCAAGGCAGCCTGATAAGAAGGAAAGAGATGAAGGGTCTCCCACCTGGATCCAGCAGAGAAAGCCAGGAAAGCATGGGAGTGCCTCTGTGCTGAGTTCTCTGGAGAAAACCTTAGGGGATCATAAACCTGTGGGAGCAACAAAGACCATTTGGTTGGTGTTTGGCCTGATCTGAGCTGCACCAGATTCTTCCCTGGTCCCCAGGTTAGGGCTGTGAGGATGTGAGCCAGGAAGGATGTGAGCCCTGCTCTTCCTGGGGGAGCAGCAGATGACATTCATCTCTCTACAAAGCCAATGAGTGGATCTTCCCCTTGGAGATACCCAGGTCACCCACTACAACGCTCAAGCTGCCTGCAAGTGTTTTCTCATCCATGGCAGCAAGGATCAAGTCAGGATCCCTCCATTCCAGGCATGCCTGATCCCTGCTTTCCAGACAGCCACTGGAGAGAGGCAGCTATGCACCCTTCTTCAAACTTTCCAGTTATTTTTTGAAGCCTCTAAAACACCATCTTCAAATCACACACTGTCTTGTGGGGCTTGGGACTTGTCATACCATTCTAAGTGTGTGCAGGGCAGCTGAGAGCACTCAGAGCATCTCTGTGTCACCATGCACAAAGAGAGACTATTGAACACCCTTTCACAGCCCTTTGTCATGTTCAAAGCCTTTGGGGTGTTTGGTAACTCGATTGAACTTTGCATTTAGATGTGGACTGTTGGAATGACAAGGGGGGGGAAAAAACCATAAGAGGGGGGCACAGACTGCCTTGTTCAAGGGGAATGGATGTCTGGGCTCAGGGACCATCTTCCCTTTCTTGTTATCAAGGTGAAATACCTCGGGGTCCTCCCACACATCCCGGTTCCTGTGAATAGCAAATATGTTCACTCCAGCCTGGCAGCCTGTAAAAGAAAAGTGAGAAGAAGCTTATGACACCTCAGAGTGAAAATGCAGAAGAGGTGTTTTGGGGATGCTCTCCCTCCCTGGGCTCTGCAGGGGCTGTTGCAGGAGATCTGGCAGGGATCTCCTGAAAACCTCACATGTCAAAAACAAAGACCTCAGAGCTGGGTCCCTTTATTTCTATCAGTGTATCACTTTCACTTGAACAGGAACAACACTCCACAAGTCTCCTCTGAGCTCTGGAGCATGTCCTTGGACTCTGTCTGGCCAGCCTTTCCAGACTCACTCTGCAGCAAGCTGTGGTAGCTCTGTACAGATACAGGAGAGAGAAGGGAGTCTGGAAAACCCTCTATCCCCTCCACACAGAGCAAGAAAGCCTCACTTGTCACAGACAGCAGCACAAAGGATGAACAAACTCCACAGACCTGCTGGCAAGCTGCGTCCATCAGGAAATGTGATGGGTTTGGAGAGCTGTCGGGACACAGCAGGAACGGGTGGGAATAGGCGTAAGCTCTCTTTGATGCACATTGTGGTGTAGGTCATCTTCCCAAGGTCCTCCCTGAAAGCAAACTTGATGAGGATGCACTCACTCAGTTTGTCTATGTCACTGACAAAGATGTTACTGCTCTGTCCCAGTACAGACCCCTGAGGGAAACCACTTGTCACTGATCTGGACAATTGACCACGACCCACTGGATGCCACCTTCCAGACAATTCCTCAACCACCAAACAGACCACCCATCAAATCCTTATCTCTCCAGTTTAGGGAGAAGAATGTTGGGAGGGTTGTCAAAGGCCTTCAAGGGTAAATTAAAAGAGCTCAAGATAAAGGAATGAGAAGTCCTAGCTCACCACTCAATGGTATCTCGGTCCCCCAGGATGTCCTGGATCTCCTCCCTGCACCTTTGCTGGTGCTCTGGGTGCAGTGACATGCAGTAGAAGAGCCAGGAGATGCCACTGGCCGTGGTATCGTGACCCTCAAACATGAAGGTGTCCACCTCGGCACGCAGGTCCTCATCGGACAGTCCAACTCCATTTGAATCCTAAGAAAGAGGAGATCATGTCATTCCTGAACACACGGGTCTTTTATTCTTATACCCAAAGGACTTTTATGATTTGGTGTCTCTTGTGTTTCCCTTCTTGTGCTGACACACCCTCGGTGCCACACGGTTCTGTTTGGCGTTTGGTAGGATCATTTCAAACATTCACCTTGCTACAAAGAAGAATGTCCAGAAAATCCAGGTGCCTCTTCTTCTGGATCTTGTCAAGTTCCTTCTCATTGGAGAGCAACAGCTTTCTTTCTTGTATTACCTGATCTGCACAGAGGAGAGGTGAGTTCTGTGCATCCTGCCCCTCCAGAGTACCCTCATGAATTTGACCACTCGGTCATCAGCTTGGACTCTGTTTAATGTGTAACCCTCTGGCCACTCCAGGGGCAAGTAGGGGAGAGGTTCAGCTGGGAGAAAGGACTGGGGAGAAAAGGGCAGGAATACCTGTGTGGGAATGGGCCAGCTTGCAGGCATCCTGAAACTCATGGCCTTTGCTAGTCAAGTTGTAGAAGACATCCTTGAAGGAAAAAGACTGGATTCTCTGGCTCAGGAGGTAGGTCAGGTCAAAAACAGCTCTAATATAATAGTGGGAGTCGCTGTAAGGAGGCCGAGGTGAAAGCTGGTGTTAGCAAAATGAGTGGTGAAACAGGAGGGCTTGCTTTGCCAGGCTTTGGAAATTCAGTCACTGACCTCTGAGTCTGACAGTTGGAATTATAACTGAAGGCACACTTCATGATGATGTCTAGTGTCATCAAGCTGACGTCTTGAAAGAGCTCCACTGACTTCCTCTCCATGATCTTCTTGTCCCATTTATCCTAGAGGGAGAGCCAGTGGTAAGGAGAGACAGACTGCCATCTATGGTCATATTTTCCTGTCCCTCTTCTCAGACCCACATTGAAAATTGCTTTCTTTTCTGGAAGCAGAGGCCCTAGTTCATTATATAGTCCATGAACCTAATCTAACTCCTCTGCACATTTCTTTTCCCAGGTATGAAAGGATACACATCAAGGTATGAGAGGTTATTCTTGCAGTGGTTGATTTTATTGGCAAACAAAGAGAAAGAGTGGAATGTCCAAAGGAAGGTAAGGGGAGCTATTTTAGCACCTTAAAACTACTCCAAAAATTCAGTGAAAGTAGAAACTCTCTAAGTGCTGTCTCTTTTTCTCACTCATTTTTTTTATTTTCACCGTTTCACAGCTGAAAGGTAAAAGTAGCAGGAGTGGGGATTCTTACCAGCATCACTTTGACTGAGTCTGACATCAGGGTGACGTAAGACTTCAGCACATCGTAATGAAAGGCTGGGGTCAGCATCTTCCTGTGCTGGAACCATTTGCCTCCTTCCAAGATCAGCAGCCCCTCCCCTGAAGCACAAACAGCAAAGGCACAGTCAGCTCCTGCAGGCTCTGATCACAGCTCTGACAGCCTTACTGCTGCTTTTGACTTACCAATCCAGGGAATTAGGAATTTGTAGGGTACACTAGCCTTGGGATCTGTAAAATGAAACAGATATCAGAAATGTATGAATAAATAATGAATTCAACACAACAAAAGAGAAAATTCAGGATAAATTTGCATTAGATTTCGCCCTCTAAATCACATGATAGAATTAATCTCACCTCATTTCAATATTTAAAATACTGTACCACCAGAGGTAGTTTAAAAGTGATCATCTACAATTATGACAGCAGTGGACTTGAAAAAAGAGAGAAAGTTAGAACAAAAAAAAAATGTGTGTGGAAAAGAAGCAGCCATGGCAAATTCCAAAACCGAGAACAATGGATGGGAGTTACTGGGGATGGCCATGTATGTACCACTCATATGCTCCACAGAAGGGAGCAGAGGAGAAGACTGAAGATGCCTTCTGACAGCCATTGCCATGACAGCTCACAATTTTTACTGGGTTTACTGGGAAGCACAAATATTGTGGTGGTAGAGGCCAAAGAAGACAATAAGACAGATGACCCTCAAACTGGGAACTGACAGGAAATTGGAAGGAACAGGCACCTGGGCTCTGTTTTGCACAGGACTACAAACTGCTCCATGAAACCTGGGGCAGCCTGGGAGTTTGTGAAGAGGAGCAAAAGAAGAATTGCAATAGCTGTGAAGGAAGCTGGCAGAGGGGATAACTCCAGGCAAGTTCCCCAGTATTTTCTTGGCAGGAAAGTGTCAAAGACTTCTCAAAACTGGAGGTAGAGACTCACCTGTTCGGCCAAGTACGCTTTTGGCATATTCAGGATGGTGGATGATTAGAGAAGGCAGGACTGGTCCAAACCATCTGGGAAAGGCATAGGGATATTCTTCTCCCCATGACACTATCTGGTCTAAGAAGTTTTTAGAACCTATCTGCAATGAGAGTTAATCAGGGATTAATAAAGATAGAAGAGGGACATGCCAGGGAGAGCAGAGGTTAAACTTGCAGTCTCATGGAAAGCACAAGCAAGACGTTCTCTCTTAGGAAATGAAGGAAGAGTGGGAGGACTTGCTTGCCACACAGGAGCTCTCATGCTGCAGGTGGAGGGGAGAGTGAGTGTTGCAGAGGGACTGTGTGCAAGAGGCAAAGCTGCCTGAGCCTCCAAACCCCTGCAGCACCAGAGAGCTCCATGGAGAGTCCCCTGCTGGGCTGGTGGCAGCTGAGACACCTTAGGATGGCCTGGGCTTGGAGCAGCCCCGTGTGGCACTTGGGAGCTGCAGCTGGCATGGGCAGTGCCAGGAGGACCAAGGCTGTCACACCCCTGTTCCCCAGTTTCAGCAGTGCAAGGTGGGCATGCAGTGTGAAAGCAAGACATCTTCACTAGAGAATGATGAAAATGGCTGCATTAAAACACCCTGCTTTTGTGGCCATGCCCTTTTCAGTGGCTCTAGGGTAAGACACTCCTATTGGTAGAAGGTTTCATGTAGCAGAGAGACATTTTATGATTGCTCATATTTAAATAACTTCAGGGAAGTCCCATAACTCTTTGTTTAAGGGCATGATTGAAAAGAGCATGACTCTTTTTTGTTAAATGGTGCACACAATATATCCAGCACCCCTTCCTCCTGCCCTGCAGAGGCCTTGGCAGCATTCCCTGTGCAGAGGTCCTCTCCTGTAGGAGGAGACAGGAGCAGGGGACACACACACCCCATCCAGTCCTTCTCATCCTGTCTGATACCGTGCACAGTTGTGACAAACCCACCCCAGCTGAGCCCAGCTCACTCCTTACCAGGTGATTGTGGCCATAGAGCCAGTGTTTTGGGGGGCCAGGGAATGCCTCCAGAGCTTTGATGAGTTTCTTCCTCTTCTGGTACAACTGGAGCACCTTCAGCAGCACAAAGACTACAGCAAGCAGCACAGACAGCTGCAGGACGACAGCAGAAGGTCTGGCTAGGTCCAGCAGAGATGCCATGCTGCTCCAGGACGCTGCCTTGTCCTGCCTCTTTCTTGCCTGCTCTTCTCACTTCTGAGCCAGGTGGAGAGCTCAGTGCAGGTAAAAACCCTCTCCCTCCTCCTCTGCAGGAGCTGACCCTGGTGAAGTGGAGCTGACAGCAATTTATAGCTGCTGGAACATCATGGCAAGCACTGTGTCAACCCAGCCAGCAGCCTGTGAACTCACTCACCCTTTGACCTGCTTTCTGCAGCCTATGCCTGCAACCTGGAGAACAAACAGCCTCTGAATATTTCCTGCGTTCTCTGAAGTCCCAGCAGCGCTGTCACACACAGCCACAGTCCTCCATGCCCAGGTGGATGAAGCCAGAGGAGGGAGGAGGTGAGATGTAGGCAGGCTGGGGCTCTAGCTGAGCTCTGTGCTGTCCTCAGAGAGTTCAGGTGTAGAAGCCTCTCTCTCACCTGCCCCCAGGAAGTGAGGAACACACAGGCCACCCCTCCTCAGTGAGTGGATCCAGCCACCTTCACCTGTGACAGCAGTGCTCAGGTGAGAGCAGCATCACCCAGCTCTGCTGGGCTGCAATCCAGAGAATGGACATAACTCCAGCAGCATGAGAGGGATGTGGCCCTGTTCCCCAAGGGCTCCTTCCACGGACAAGCCAGGAGACAAAACTGCTGTCCAGAGGAATTACCATGGCCAGTAGATGAGAAAAGGAGAGGAAAAGGCTGCAGAGCACCCACAGAACAGATGTGAGCTGCAGCAAGGTTGAGGGCACATGATGGGGAGGGATGATGGCAAGGCCCTGTTCCCTCTACAGGCCTGGTAAGCTCTCCTTCCTCTGTCCACCTCACCTTCTCCAAAATGGTTCTGCATTTACCTCTCTAATGCTTGGTTGGAGCCCAGGTAGGACCCTCCTTGCAATCCCTGTGCAGATCCTGCTGCTTACCTGGGTTCACATCCCATAATCCCATAATCCTGGAATGGCTGGTGGAGAACTGGGCCTGGAAGTCTGATGTGTGTGGGTGACTTGCATGCATATTATAAAAAGTGGGATCCCCATATGGGCTGAAATAATGTCCCGTTTTTGTCTTGGGATGTTATTAAATGGGTTTACTGAGGATTAAATGGGTTATCAGCTGTGGAGGCTGATAGATGGGCTACAGTATAAGGGCTGCTGAATTTTGTGAGTGCTTCTTTTCAATGTAACACGTCTCTGAGACAGAGGACTTCTGATGTTTGGGCACTTCCCTTTAGTTTTTACAATATGCCATATCCCACATTTTCTGCTCGTAGAGTCATTTTGCTGGAAAAAACCCACTGTTTGTCTGATGTTCATTGTCATTGCCTTGGAGAACATCCCTGGTAGGTGCTACACTGAGCAGTGTTGCCTTTTCACACACTTGGCCATATTCATGAAAATTGTGTGTCTTTTTATAGTGAGCCAGCTGGACCTGCATGAAAGTTCAGGGAAGAGATAAAAGTTGATCTTTACCAGCCAGAAAGCTGTAACCAGGTTAGGCATTTATTAGGGAGGGCTTCGGCTGTAGCCAAAGAACATAAAGGACACATTTTGACATGACAAACTCTCCTGTGAAAACTTGCAGGGTATTCATAAATAATAAGATGCTGTGTAGTTGGGTCCCTCACAAGGTTTGCACAAGGAAATGAGGGAGGTCTGATGGTTGAGCCTTTGTTCAGTGCCAGTGGAGCTGTTTGGAATGTCCTGTGGTACCTACATCATCACCAGACTCACCAATCTGGATTTGGCTGGCACCTTTCATCAGTCCCCTACAAAATAACCCATAAATACCTCCATACCCACGGGTGGAGAGGCCAGGCCAGTTTCTGGTGCAGCTGTAGATAAAACTTTTATAAGTTTTTATAAGTTTTATAACAACACAGAAATTCTCAATGGTGACAAAGTCCCTGGAGAATGAGTTTAACGATGATCAGGGTCAATTTTTATCAAACTGGCTTCCCTATAGTTATAAAATAACCAATAACCACTGTTGAGCAAGAAGCCAAGGGATATAGGTTGTCATGCAAATCAAGTGAGATGTCAAGTGCTGAGCTGATATGGAGGGAACATAGGGGACAGTGTGGCTAAACCCACATTTTTGGGAATTTGGAGCAAGAATCTGATCTTGGGTGATAAAAAAGCATCATGGGTGAAAAACTGGGCACTTAATCCAGCCTCCAACCTCTGCATTGTATATTTCACTGGTGGAGGAGAGAGAAAAACCTTTCTCATGTATTTCAGAGGATTCACAGCAAGAGAAGCCATGAATGCTGAGAGCCAGGGGAAGAAAATTCAGGGGGTTTTGCAGGGGACGGAACTATGAAGGTTCAAAAGGCAAAGTGAAGTTGCTGCAGAGCTGCAAGTAAAGTGAAAAGGGACAGTATTGGTTTGATCACTGTAAGGCCCTGGGACAAGGCCAGAACAATCTGTTAGCACCAGGAGAATCTATAGCCGTGGTGATGGAGGACTCCAGAAGAAGATCTGAGCATGAAAAAGCAGGCACAAGGGTCTTCTGATTGCCACAGCGATCTGGGGAGGCTGGCAGGGAGAACAGAAACTTGGCTTGACCCTCTGAACCTTTGAGACTGGTGAAACTGCAGTTGGGTGTTAAAGGACACTTGGAAAGTTGTCAAACATTTGCAGAGAGCCTCTGGAGGGTTGGCTCAATGCTGTGGATGTCCACGTGATGGCATTGGGGCCACAAGAGTTCAGGCCATCAATAAAACAACCCAGTCACACTGAAGAATTTCCATCCCATACAACAACCTTGGACACTGCAGGCTGTGGAATTTGCTTTCTGGGTCTAGGGAATTTGTCCATTCACTTTAGACACCTAAGCAGAAGGAGAGGATTTTCCTCACTGATTTAACTCACACTGCTGGAATTCATTGCAGAAAATGTGGTTTACTGGGCAGGTGAAATTTAGGTGGCAAGTGTCTACTTTGCCCCAGAGCATGACCTTGCAGCAGCTGCTTTCCCTGGTTGTGCCTGTGTTTATTCAGATAGGAAGAAGAGTCGAGGCTCATCTGTCCCTGTGTGTTCCTGCAGCACTTAGTGATGACAGATGAAATGTAGCAGTAATGCCAAAAAAAATAATAGCATTTCAAGCTCCCAAACACATGATAGATGAGAAAACCATGGCAAGAGCTCAGCAAGTGTTGCAGAGTAACGCAAGCTGCCTGGATCCCATCTGACCACACATGTCTCGAGGATGAATGTATATCTGGAAGCATTTAGTACAGCTGTCTTACAAATATGTTGCAATACTTATTTAATTTACAGGCTGCTTCCAGTGTAAAATCCCTGTGGAGTGTAGATGGAAATTGCTGGTGCCATCTGACAGTGAATTTGCCTGGAGAGTGGGGTGGGTCCTGTGCAGGGACTGCACTCCTGGTGCTTCAAGCCAGCTGCTCTCCCTGCTGGTCCTGCTCTTTCCAACAGGCCTGGCAGCATCCAAAAAAGTGCCACCACCGAACTGAGATAAACAGACACCTTTCCCATGACCAGGATGTGGCTGCACAGCACTGGTGACAATAACTGCGGGAGTAGGTGGCATCTTTGTCCTGCTGCTGTCAAATAAACAAGCCTCAATGAGAAAAATTCAAGACATTTTTAAGTGAAATAAAGACCTGCCCTTGCTTCACCTCATACAGCCACTCCCATGAGCTCTTGTTAAAATACTTATCTGAAGGTCTGAATCATGCAGCCCAAGGTCAGGCCATCATCTTTGCAATTACCCTTTCTGCAGAAAGTAGGGAAAGATTAAAGAAGGAGGTAAGCCCTTTGCAGCTGGTCCTTGACTGTCTTTCTTGCAGTGAGCAATACACCCCATGTGACCAGGTCTTTTTATTATAACCATGTCTCTCGTACATAGGAGGGGACAGGTAAATGTGGGGAACTGCTCTCAGGGATCAAGTTCTGGGAAGATCTGGCTTGCTCTGGTATGGATGCTAAATCTGAATCAGAGTGCCTGTACAAATTACAGGCCGCATAGCTCCTCAGGCTTGCCTGAGAAAGTAACCTGGGAAAAACATGAGAAAGAATTAAAACAATCCTCAGGGAAACAAAACAGTCTTGCAGGTGTTGTTTTGCTCTCCTTGTTTTCCTTGCAGGAGAAGGTCAGGGGGATGGTGAGCCCCACTGACCAATGATGGTGATGTAGTAGTTTACTAACCAATAAGAGTCTCCTTTCTGTACTTTCCACGTATCTGTCTATAAAACAGGCCTGGAGCAATAAACTGAGAGATTCTCTCCTGTTCTGACTCCTTTGAGAGTCCGTGTCGTTCTTTCTGCCGTTCCTAATTAGAATGACACTCTGGCACTGGGGCACTGGTAGTTCCAGAAGCCCCTTTGCAGCCTCAGCCTTGCTCTCCAGTTCAGAAGCAGGGCAGCCATGGAAGGTCTGTGATGGAGGAGATGAGATGATGCAGGGTGTGAGATGATGCAGGGTGTGGGATGATGCAGGATGTGGGATGCAGGATGTGGGATGCAGGATGTGGGATGCAGGCTGGCTTGCCTGGCATGCAGTGCTGGCCCATGTGGCTCAGGGAAGCCGTGAGCTGGGCTGCCGTGTGTGGTGTCATTCAGCAGGGTGTCCCCAGCTCCTGGCCTAGGGGGTGACAGCACCAAGGAGAGATTTATAAACAGATTTTATGCTAGGTTTGGGTGGCTGCAGGGGAAACCAGGCTCTGCTCCCTTCCCATGCAAAGAAGCCACAAGCACAAGTCTGAGAGGACAGTGAGAAAACTGCAGAGCATCTTCCCTTTTCTTCTTCAAATATGGAGAGGTAGCTTTTTAGTGAACCCTAAAAGTCATCGAGGGGGACAATGACTGAACAGGATGAAGACAGGAGCAGTCAGGCTTTTCCATCCCAGGGCCAGGAACATTCATGTGTGGGACAGTCCAGTTGGAACAGAAGCAGTGCAGATTTTTGTGTACCCCCAATTCAGCCCACTCACAAAAACCAAACCAAACCTGCCCCAGCCTTTTACCACATCCATTATCTCCTCTGGGCTTCTGGAATATTCAGTAAAACCAGTCACCAACTTCTAAAACTGCTGCAGATTCCCCAAATAACCTATGCCAGGGCTTTAGAAAT